>NC_079455.1:45605056-45675056 GCF_903798145.1 Danio aesculapii | reverse complement strand
AAAGGAGTCTCTGCTTACAGTGGCGCCACCGAGCGGCGCAGAGGAGCAACAACACACACAAACAGCGCACAATAACTTAACATTATTTACACTACAATAAACTATAAAAACAAACTTACACAGAAGATTTGTGTCGAATCATAGTGACGAATACGAATCATTATAACTAACTAATGAATATTAATTACTATATGATACTTTATGAATAATCCTTATTGTAATTAATGTATGACAATTATTATAACACTTCATTTGACATTTATTTTATTTTACATCTACCTATTTTACCTTCATTTGAAAGAAATTTGATTTATTTAAATCTGTTATTTATTTACATTTAACCATTTATTCACCTGCTGTATTTTAATTTAAGACGTCTTTTTTTGTTTAAGTCTTACTGTTTTTTATTTTACATTATTTTTAATTGTTTGTTTTATATATTTAAATATAATTTCATCATTTATTTAGAAAACAAAATAGCTTAAATGTAACTATTTACTTAAATGTATTTATTTTTAATTATTACATTCTTAAAAACAACAAAAAAGACATCAAAACATGATTATTTATTTACATTTTATTCAGTTATTGTAAAATTATTTAGTTATTTATTTTGTATAAATTAATTTTAATATAACTATTTATTTAAATTAAATGAAATGCTTTAATTTAAAACTATTTGAATTTTCAATTTAACTGTTTATTTAAAGTAACATTATTTAAATTTTATTTAGTTATTTATTTTAACTAGATATATATTTATAATAAAAAATATATTTAAAAGAAACCTTTAATTATTTCCTTCTTTAAAACCAACATAAAACACAAAAGGACAAAACTATATCTTTGACAAAATCTTTTATTGTATTTTCTTATAAATCCACAGGGGGGGGGGGGGGTGCAATATTTATGTATAAAACTGTACAACTATTAGTGCATTTTAATTTTAATTTAACTTTATTTTAATGAAATTAAATCTATTTATTTAAATGCAAATTTTACTTCAATTATTTAAATTTATTTTGTATTTATTTAAGTGCATATATTTTTAATTAACTTTATTTGTATGAAAATTAATTCAACTGTAACTATTTTACTTTATTTTTAAAATTTAAATTAAAATTAATAAAAAATTTTAAATGCATATATTTAAATCTAATCACATATGTTAATTTAAATTTATTTTAATGACATTTTACTTATTTAAATGCAACTTTTTATTTTACTTTATTGAAAATTATTTGTTTATTTATTTAAATGCATATCCTTTTAGCTATATATTTTACTGAACTTTTATTTTTAATGAAATTTAATTTCTTTCTTTAGATGAATAAATGTTTATTTTACTTCATTTATTTCCATTTGTATTTATTTAAATGCATATATTTTAATTTAACTTTATTTGAATGAAATTTAATTAATTTATTTATTTAAATGAAAATATTTATTTTCCTTCATTTATTTTAATTTAATTTGTATTTATTTATTAATATTTATTTAATTATTTATTAATGTATTTATTTTAACAAAAATGAAGCTATTTATTTAAATGGAACTATTCCTTTAGTTTTATTAATTATTATTATTATTATTACATTCTTTTAAAAAACACACAGAAAAATGCCTTTAACAAAGTCTTTTTATTGTATTTTCTTATAAATCCACAGGGGAAAATGCATTATTTATATACAAAACTGTACAATTATTTGTGCAGTCTGAATATAGAAATCTGACAGCAGATGCAGCTGATATAAATCGAAGGCCACTGAGTTTACCATCGAACACTGATAATAACGAAGGCAAGATTGAAAAGTGCGTCGATTCGGCACATTAAAGACGCGTAACACACATTCATTATATTCAGTCTCAGCTCTCATCACCACTTCAACTCAAAAATGAGCAATATTTCCACATAAATCACTCATCAAGTGCAATAACTCGATGTTTGGCACGTCAGATATCATGAAAACATACAGAAATCACATCGAATGGCTCAGAGATCCACACCAGTGAGCATCTGGAGAAACAGTGCGTTAAACGTGAAGATTCACTATTAATACGGTGTATTTTAGTGCAATATTATAATACATTCACTGCTGGCCAGGAGATTTACAGCAGTGGGGTTTTTATCATGTTTATAAAGATGATTAATCCTGCATTTATTTGATTAAAAGCGTATAGGAAACACTGTAAAAAATCTGAAATGTTTTTAATATTTAGTATAACTGATGTGTAGTTGAATATATTTTAAATATTAATTTATTTTGGTGATTTAAAGCTGAATTTTTAGCATCATTACTAGTCACATGATCATTCGGAAGTCATTATAATATAAAGATTCGTTGATCAAAACAAATATTTTATTATTATTATGTTGAAAACAGTGGAATATAATTATTTATTTATTAATATTCAGCTTTTTTGGAGAATAGAAAGTTTAAAAACAGCATTTATCTGAAATATTAATATATATTTTTAATTATTAATGTCTTATTCATCAATTTAATCAAATTAAAGCATTAAAGCATCCTTAATAAATAAACATACTGATTAAAAATAAATGTATAAAATAATCCAGACTGCACACTTTTAAATGGTGTAGTGTATAATGTTATAAACGCTTTTTATTTAAGAAAATGTTCATCTTTGGATCCTTTTAATCATTAAATTATCCAGAAAAAATATATATGTCACGATCACCAGTAATCCAGCCCTTGTAGATCACTGGAAACACTCACTATCACCCGAACTACACTTCCCATCAGACACCTCACTCACACACCAGTTCCAGATCATCCATGTGATTAGTCCTGAAAAGCGTCAGCTGTGTGTTTGCAATCAAGAGAAACCTGGGCCAGGTGTGTGACTGAGATGCCTGATGGGAAATGTAGTGCAGTTTGGTGGCAGAGTTGTCGTTCGGGTGATAGTGAGTGTTTCCAGCGATCTACATTAGCTGGAGTACTGGTGATCGTGACAATATATGTTTAAAAATTAATTCATTTCTTTTAAGCTTAGTCCATTTATTAATCAGGGGTCGCCACAGCAGAATGAACTGCCAACTTATCCAGCATATGTTTTACGCAGCGGATGCCCTTCCAACCGCAACCCATCACTGGGAAACACCCATACACTATTGAACTTACACACATACACTTCTGCCAATTTAGCTTATTCAATTCCCCAAGAGTGCATGTGTTTGGACTGTGGGGGAAAACGGATTATTAATTATGTTATGATTATTATTATTATCAATAGTTGTATATAGTAGTTATATATATTAACAATAGTAATTATTATAGAATTCTAATAAATATAATTATATAATAATAATAAAATATTTTAAACAGCAAATCAGCTAATTATAATTTCTGAATGATCATCAGACTAGAGTAAAGATAACAAAAATCCCTAAAATAAATTAAATAAAAATAAATACTCAAATATAAAGCAGTTATATTAAATAGTGAAAATATTTCAGATTTTTACTGCTTTTACTGTAGATTGGATCAAATAAATGTACGTTTTGTGAGTAAAAAACATAAACATTAGACAACTGAATCTGATAGTAAAGCTGATGTCCAGCAGTGTGCTCTGAGTTATGATGCCAGGTTATTGTGTTATGGTTTTGCACCGATTTGAGCATCTAGTTTAAGGAAAGCCGATACAAACACATGAAATGTAACATACCAAAACATATAGTGTGATCCTTCCTGCTCGACAATCAACAAACACAGCATTTCCAATACTTCAGTTAACAGAGTTCAGTAACACTAAAATAATACTCAAAAATCAGTCAGCGTTCAGTGTTTGAGGAGCACAGTCGACATTTACACGAGTACATAAAGATGACAGAGTATTATCACCTCCACAAATCCACAAACACTCAATAAACCTTAATGTTAGTATTTCACACTCATTAAATCAGAATTAAAGGCACAGTGAACGGATGGCACCTGCGGCACCTGAAATAAAACTAGTTTCTCTTAAAGGCACAGCGCGTTCACACACTGATCGCGGTGTGTGTGTGTTTTTCTGAGCAGTTTTTTAAAAGCAGAAAAACCTCCTGATGGTTTGGTAACACTAGTATAAAAATAAGCTTGTGTTTGGCCTTTAAATGTTATAAACTCAAGAGTGTGTGATTATTAAAGGTGCTGTTAGTGATTTCAGGAGCTTCATAGACTTTAAACGCTTCAACCCCTGCTCATTAAAAGACTCCGCCTACTTAAAAACATATTTTCTGACAAGCCCTGCCCACTCCTATACACATGCAGTGACAAGCACCACCCACCAGCCAATTTGCATATTGTGACAAACCCCACCCACTTAAACACATTTTCCTTGCAAACCCTGCCCAATCAAACACATATATGATGACAAGCACCGCCCAATTTGCATATTGTGACAAACCCCACCCACTTAAACACATTATTTTGGCAAACCCTGCAAACTTTAAAAACACATTCACTAACAAACCCCGCCCAATTAAACACACATAGTGTGACAAGCCCCACCCACTAAATATGCATACAGTGGGAAGCCCCGCCCAAGCAAATACACATACTGTGACAACCCCCGCCAACTTAAAAAACACATACTGTGACAAACTCAGCCCACTAAATAGGCATACGGTAAGAAGCCCCGCCCACTCAAATACACACACTAAAAGAGTAATAAGCCCCACCCACTTTAAAAACCACATGCTGGACGAATCCAGCCCACTTAAACACATTTTCTGGCAAACCCCGCCCACGTAAAAAAATCTGACAAACCCCACCCACTTAAACCCTCATTCTCTTTCAAACCCCGCCCACTCAAACAAGCATTCTCTTTCAAACCCCGCCCACTCAAACACGCATTCTCTTTAAAACCCCGCCCATTCAAACACGCATTCTCATTCAAACCCCGCCCACTTAAAAAGCACATTTCTTGGCAAACCCCGCCCACTTAAAAAATACATTCTCTTTCAAACCCCCCCTTCAAACACATTCTCTTTCAAACCCGCCCAGTCACAGATTATCTGGGGTTTGTGGCTTAATAGAGTTTGGTGGGCGGGGTTTAACACTGAGAATATCTTTGTTTTAGAGGTGGGGTTTAACACTGAGGGCCTTTGTTTTAGTAGGCGGAGTTTTACACTGTGGGTATGTTTTATTTTGTGGGTGGGCTTAAAAACTGAATGTGTTTTAGTGGGTGGGGTTAAAAACTTGGTGTGTTTTGGTGGGCAGTTTTAACACAGTGGGTGTGTTTTTTCAGTGGGTGGGCTTAAAAACTGAGTGTGTTTTAGTGGGTGGGGTTAAAAACTTAGTGTGTTTTGGTGGGCAGGTTTACCACTGTGGGTGTGTATGTTTTAGTGGGCGGGTTTACCACTGTGGGTGTGTTTGTTTTAGTGGGCGTGTTTGTTTTAGTGGGCGGGTTTACCACTGTGGGTGTGTTTGTTTAAGTGGGCGGGTTTACATCTGTGGGTTTGTTTGTTTTAGTGGTCGGGGTTTAAAACTGGGTGTGTTTGTTTTAGTGGGCGGGTTTTACACTGTGGGTGTGTTTGTTTTAGTGGGCAGGTTTAACACTGCGGATGTGTTTATTCTAGTATAGTGGGCAGGGTTTAATGCTGTGGGTGTGTGTTAGTGGGCAGGGTTTAAAACTGTGGGTGTGTTTGTTTTAGTGGGCGGGTTTACCATTGTTGGTTTGTTTGTTTTAGGGGGTGGGTTTACCACTGTGGGTGTGTTTGCTTTAGTGGGTGGGTTTACCACTGTGGGTGTGTTTGTTTTAGGGGGCGGGTTTAACACTGCGGATGTGTTTATTCTAGTATAGTGGGCAGGGTTTAATGCTGTGGGCGTGTGTTAGTGGGCGGGGTTTAATACTGTGTGTGTTTTAGTGGGCGGGGTTTGACAGAGTCACCTGACCTTTATTATTTGCCTGTTCCTCTCAGTAAAGTGGCTCTGACCTCTACATCATATAAAGCACTACAGAAAAACTGACTGGACAGAGTGTGTGTGACTGTAACGATGGACACCGAGGGCTGATTGTGTCATTTAGGACAGACTCTAGTGTTATTTCTAATAACTATTAAACATAAAATCTATTAAATCAGCTTTAATGTTGCTGATAGTGTTTAAATATGTAACTGTAGAGATGACCTGAAGTGTGTGTGTGTGTGAGCAGAAACAGATGACTTCAGTCCTGAGGAGGAGTCAGTGTGACCCAATCATGACACACACACACACACACACACACACACACGCACACACGCACACACACACACACACACACTCAGCAGTGGTTTAAGACTTGTCCACGGGTGTCATCCCGATATAAGTGCCGTTTTTCTCGTCTTGATCGTCCACTTTGGCGCTCACAGGAGCGTATGATGTGTCTTTCTTTGCAGAAGGCTGAAAAAGAAGAAAGAACAGGATTTAGCATGCAACTCAGTGTGTGTGTGTGTGTGTGTGTGTGTTTCAGTCTAAAACATCCTTCATGCAGAAGTGCAGTCATTTGAGACACATTACACGTTCACAGTTGTGTATAGTTGTTCAGAGCTATAATCAGCAGCTCACTTCACTTGATTAAGCAGATGAAGTCAAACTGCACAGTCAAATGAGCAGCTTTCCACATTTTGTCGTTATTATTTGTTTATTTCTGCTTCTGAGTTGCATTATGGGAGATTGAACCTCTTGTTTACTTTGAATCGTAGTAAAACATGACTTTTCTTGTCATGTGTAATAGTCTACAGTGCTCTATTGTCTATGTTGGTGTTGTACATTACACTACAGAAGCCTTGTAATAAACTGCAGCACGTTTTCTGTTATTTTACACTCACTTCTCTAGATATTATTTCTTATACATTATATTAATTTCAAACCACTAAAAATGTCAATAAAAGTCACTTTGTTAAACTAGAGTTGCGTTTTTTAACATCAAAAGTGGACAGAGCAGAGATCAACATCCCATAATGCAATTCACCACCACAAATAAACTCAAAACACTTGAGAATCAGTAAACACAGAAACTGTTCATTAACAGATATTTTTTACAGCGTAGTTTCACATTTCTTTGAGTATTTGATGCTTTAATTGGAAATACATTATGACAATATGTTTATTTTACACATTAAATCAAATTTTAAGTGGGCAGGTTTAACACTGTGGGTGTGTTTGTTTTAGTGGGTGGGTTTACCACTGTGGGTGTGTTTGTTTCAGGGGGCGGGTTTACCACTGTGGGTGTGTTTGTTTTAGGGGGCGGGTTTACCACTGTGGGTGTGTTTGTTTTAGGGGGCGGGTTTACCACTGTTGGTTTGTTTGTTTTAGTGGGCGGGTTTACCACTGTGGGTGTGTTTGTTTTAGGGGGCGGGTTTACCACTGTGGGTTTGTTTGTTTTAGGGGGCGGGTTTACCACTGTTGGTTTGTTTGTTTTAGGGGGCGGGTTTACCACTGTTGGTTTGTTTGTTTTAGGGGGCGGGTTTACCACTGTTGGTTTGTTTGTTTTAGGGGCGGGTTTACCACTGTGGGTGTGTTTGTTTTAGTGGGTGGGTTTACCACTGTGGGCGTGTTTGTTTTAGTGGGCGGGTTTACCACTGTGGGTGTGTTTGTTTTAGTGGGTGGGTTTACCACTGTGGGTGTGTTTGTTTTAGGGGGCGGGTTTACCACTGTGGGTGTGTTTGTTTTAGTGGGTGGGTTTACCACTGTTGTTTTGTTTGTTTTCGGGGGCAGGTTTAACGCTGTGGGTGTGTTTATTCTAGTTTAGTGGGCAGGGTTTAATGCTGCGGGCATGTGTTAGTGGGTGGGGTTTAACACTGTGGGTGTGTTTTAGTGGGCGGGGTTTGACAGAGTCACCTGACCTTTATTAATTATTTTTATTTATTATTTGACAATATGTTTATTTTACTCAATAAATCAAATTTTAACTCTGTTCGGCAGACAATATGTCTTGCATTAAGTTTATTGGTTTGTTTTTATTTAAAACGTGGGATCTAAATTCATCATTTTTATATTTGCAATTCAAATGTATAAATAATATAAATTATAATATATATATATATATATATATATATATATATATATATATATATATATATATATATATATATATATATATATAATTTATAATATAATTTTATAGTGTTTTTTTCAGGTTTTTTTTAATCATAATATTGTGTTGTTCACACTAGCTGTATTCTTATTTATTTACATTTATATTCAATACATTTTAAACTCACTTTCTCCAAAGTAAAATCATAGAGCTAATAATTTTATCTTCAAATGTTTACAAAACGTGCATGAGTTAATAGTGTACATGCAAGTTTTTGTTCTCAAAATATAATAACTTTTTTCAATTAATAAAATGTAATAATATTAATCTTTATATATATATAATATATTTTTATATGCATTAAAAAGTTCATATGTTTAATGTTCATTTGAGTGCATAAACAGTAGGAATGCAGTTATGAACATGCAGCATTAAACATGCAGAGCTGCGGTGTGGTGTGTGTAAACAGGACTAAACTAGTCCTGTCAGATGGTTTGGTGAGTGTGTAAACAGGTTAGTGAGTGTGTGTGGACTTACAGCAGTGCAGTGGAAAGCCTCAGCGAAATCAAAGCGCTTCACTTCAGTCTAAATAAAGCAGAGCAGCAGAAAAGCATGAGTTGCACAGGTTAGACATGTTAATGAGCAGTGACAGACAGGAGTGTTGACCACTGAGAGTAGCATGAGTAGGTTAGTGGCGTCACGGCCAATTAGTGAGCCAGATTTATAATTAGAAACACTATCGCTAACAAAACAGACACGGTGAAGCATGCAGCATGCTTTTGAATAGATTAAATCAATAAATAATGTTTGTAATTGTGACCTTGCACATAACCAGTCTTAGATATACTCTATAATTATAGAAAATAAACTATACTAAAATTATTAGATTATTAAGTAAAGATCATGTTCAATGAAGATATTTTGTACATTTCATTTTTAAATATGTCAAAACATTTTTTAATTAATAATATACACTGTTAAGAACTTAATCTGATCATCATTAAAGCAGATTTTCCTCATTATTTAGATTTTTTTTTGAAAACCTTCAGATTCTAAGTTTTCATATAGTTGTATTTTATTCAAACATTGTCCTAATAAACCATACATCAATGCAAAGATTATTTATTCAGATTTTAGAAGATGTAATCTCAATTTTCAAACATGACTGGTTTTGTGGTCCATGGTCCCAATTTACATGCAGTTTATCCACAATTTAAAAACACAACACTCTAAAAAAAACATGCTTGCCAAACTGTAAAAAAAAAAAAGAATGAATTATCAAACACTGAAATAAAATAAACATGCAATGAGCACTTTTATTTCTTCTAGTAAGACTTCCAGTACCTCAGCATGTGATTCTTTTATTTAGATACACTACTAATGCAATTTTTCGACCTCCTTTTCCTTCCAAGATCCCTTTTTTGTAATGTTTTGATAGTTTTAATGTTTTCAACAGCCAACACAAAAATCAACATTCCAAAAGAGAACATTGCAAAAGAGAATGCTCCGAAGGTTCCGAAAGAGAACGATCAAAACATTCCAAAAGAAAATAATCCAACGGTTCCAAAAGAGAGCGAAACAAAAGACAACATTCAAAAAGAGAATGTTGCACACGAAAATGTTCCAAAAGAGTACGTCCCAAAAGAGAATGTCCCAAAGGTTCCAAAAGAGAACTTTTCAAATGTTCCAAAAGAGAACATTGCAAAGGACAACATTCAAAAAGAGAATGTTGCAAAAGAGAATGTTCCAATAGAAAACATTCCAAAATAGAACATTTCAAGAGAGCACGTTCCAATAAAGAACGTTCCAAATTTTTAAAAGGAACGTTCCGAGAGAATGTTGCAAAATACAACATTCTAAAAGAGAAGGTTGCAAAAGAGAATGTTCCAAAAGAGAACGTGCCAAAATAGAACATTCCAAGAGAGCACGTTCCAATAAAGAACATTCCAAAAGAGAACGTTCCAATTTTTTAAAAAGGACGTTCCGAGAGAATGTTGCAAAAGACAACATTCCAAAAGAGAAGGTTGCAAAAGAGACATCCCAAAAGAGAATGTTCCAAGAGAACATTGCAAAAGACAACATTCCAAAAGAGAAGGTTGCAAAAGAGACATCCCAAAAGAGAATGTTCCAAGAGAACATTGCAAAAGACCACATTCAAAAAGATAACATTCCAAAAGAGCACGTTCAAAAGGGAATGTTCCAAAAGACAAATTTCTAAATAACATTCTCAAAGAGAACGTTCCAAAAGACATTTAAAAAAGAATGTTCCAAAAAACATTCCAAAAGAGAACATTTCATGAAAAAATGATTGCAACAGAGAACATTCCAAAAGAAAACATGTTATTTAGAATGTTCCAAAAGAAAACATTCCAAAAGGGAACGAGAATGTTTCAAAAGATAGAATTCCAAACTAACATTCGAAAAGAGAATGTTTCAAGAAGAAAACAATCTAAAAAAGAACATTCCAAAAAAGAACATTCCAAAAGAGAACATTCCAAAAAATACATTTATGTAACTTAAAGTGAACATTAGAAAAACATTCTAAGAACATCAGTTCAATTTCCAACCCTGATTTTCTCAAATAAGTTTTCCTTTTCTGGACAGCAGTGAGTGTGTGAATGAGAATATAGACTTATAAAGGTTAATGTGGAAGAATAGCGTTTTGTTTCCCATCAAACCCACTGAACAGGCACATAAACATCCACTAAATGAGTTTGTGTGGACCGTGCTGACAGTAAATGTCAGATTTATGTGGGAAACTGAAGAGTAAGCTGGATTAGAATGAATAATATTTTTTTCCCAGACTTCATCACGTCGGGTTCCCACTTTAAGGCAAAAATGAAACTCCCTGACTCAACATCAAATAAACAGAAACAGTTGTGCTTCTATATTAATAACACTAAAATAATGTTAAAACAACATCATACTATTAAAATGGTTTTAGCTTAAATAACATTCTGCATGATTTTAATACTCACTATGTGAACAACAATGGATAAGTCACCTCAGATTCAGAAAATGAGGGGTTTTTTTTGTGCATTTTTACTGTACATGTACAGTACATGGCTTTGAAGTAGTTTTACAAACTCCACATTTAGTTTTTCTATCGTCTAATTTTTAACACTCAAAATGACCACTTCAAAGCTCTTAATTTATCTGATCTTATTAAAAAAGATATTAAATATATATATCAATATAAAATTGATATTATTTTAAAGCTCATAAAATTTATATTAACATAAATGTATTATAAAATTTACATTATATATATATAATACTCTAATAATTTAATGATAATCCAGAAATTCCATGACATTCCAGGAATTCCATATTACATGAAATTTCAGAAATTCTAAGATATCCCAGAAATTCCAAAAATTCCAAGATATTCTAGGAATTGCATGATATTCTAAAGATTCCATGAAACTCCAGGAATTCCATAATATTCTAAAGAATCCATGATATTTGAGAAATGTCATGATGTTCTAAAAAATCCATGATATTCAAGAAATTCCATGATATTCCTGGAATTCCATAAAAAATACAGAAATGCTATGATATTTCAGGAATTCCATGTTCTACAAGCTCTGTGATATTCAAAAAATTCCATCATATTCAAGACATTTCATGATATTCCAGAAATTCTATGATATACTAGAAATTCCATGATACTAGGAATTCCACAATATTCTAAAGAACCCTTGATGTTCCAGAAATTCCATGATATTCCAGCAATTGCTTATTCTAAAGAATTCATGAAACTCCAGGAATTACACAATATTCTAAAGAATCCTTGATATTCCAGAAATTGTATGACATTCAAGAAATTCCATGCTATTCCTGGAACTCCATAAAAATTCAGAAATGCTATGATATTTTAGGAATTCTAAGATATTCAAAAAATTCCATGATATTCAAGACATTTAATGATATTCCAGAATTTCTATGATATTGTTAAAATTCCATCATATTCCAAAAATTCTATATTCCAAGAAATTCTATGTACCTGAAATTGTACAATTTACCAGAAATTCCAAAAATTCCATGATATTCCAGAAATTGCATATTCTAAAGATTCCACGAAACTCCAGGAGTTCCACAATATTCTGAACAATCAGGAAATGATATTCAAGAAATTCCATGATATTCCTGGAATTCCATAAAAATGTAGAAATGCTATGATATTTCAGGAATTCCATGTTCTACAAATTCCGTGATATTCAAAAAATTCCATCATATTCAAGACATTTCATGATATTCCAGGAATTCCATAAAACTCCAGGAAATCTATAACATTTGAGAAATTTCATGATATTCCAGAAATTCTATGATATACTAGAAATTCCACAAAACTCCAGGAATTCCACAATATTCTAAAGAACCCTTGATGTTCCAGAAATTCCATGATATTCCAGCAATTGCATATTCTAAAGATTTCATGAAACTCCAGGAATTACACAATATTCTAAAGAACCCTTGATATTCCAGAAATTGTATGATATTCAAGAAAATCCATGATATTTCTGGAATTCCATAAAATGTAGAAATGCTATGATATTTCAGGAATTCCATGATGTCCTACAAATTCCATGATATTCAAAAAATTCCTTGATATTCAAGACATTTCATGATATTCCAGGAATTCCATAAAATTCCAGGAAATCTAAAACATTTCAGAAAATGCATGATATTCCAGAAATTCCACAATATACCAAAATTCCTTGATATTCCAGAAATTCTATGATATTCCAGGAATTGCATGACCTGTGGGAACGAAGTTTTACCTTGTTCTGGTAGTAACGGATGGCGAGGATGACGGCTACGATGAGCAGGATGATTCCCAGAGCCACGAGAATCAGCGGAAAATGAGAAACCAGAGTCACGACCAGCAGCAGCTTCTGGATCCTCTCTGCTGAAGCGTCATCTATCACCACAGACTACACACACGCACACACACACACACACACACACACACACACACACACACACACACACACACACACACACACACAAACACGCACACACACACATTTAAGGTGTTTAATTTAGGCATAACATTACACCATCTTTAATATGACTCATGTTTAAAGGGTTCCCACAAGATTATTTGCTTTCACTTTTGTTTTTTGGACTAGAAACTCTATTTTTTGCAGTGTGTAGTTGCAAACGCACAAGTTTGCGACACAGTTTGCGTATGTTCATTGTTTTCAGAAATGCACCCTTGGTTAGATTTTAGTCAACTAAATACAGAGAGGATCTAACTGATTTATATTTATGATGTGTTTGTGACACACTGTTAATGTCCATTTGATACCATTTTGACATCAAGGTGCCCACTAAAACTAAAGAAAGATTTGCTGTCAAAATAATTATGAACAAATGTTCCTCCAGTAATGTTCATAACAGAACATTTTTTGTGCAACACTTGAGTTTGTCACAATTCTCGCTATTTACTACTGGCTGATTACCTGCCTATTATTCTGATATGAACTGTTCATTAGCATTTATAGAGTATGATCTTATTTTATGTAGCTAATCCTAATACCTAAACCTTAATGACTATAAATGAACAGCTAATTATTAATTTATTAGGCTAAACGTCAGACTTTGGGGTTTGTTATTAGCATGAATTGTACATTAAAATAAAATGTGACCGTGTGTCTTTATTAGTTTTTGCTAACACTTTAGTTTAGGTCATAATATTAACAAATCATTAACTAACACCACTACCATAATAAACTATTAATTTCTTGTTTATTAATAGTTATTAAGGTAGTAGTTAGGTTTAGGCGTTGAAATTATGAATGCAAAAAGGGATCATATATTATAACTACTATTAAACACTTAATATCTTAATTATGAGCAGGTAATAAGCCAGTAGTTAATAGCATGAACTGTGACATAAACAAGTTTTAGGTCACAATAATTTTTTATTATTTATTGATTGATTTATTTTATTAATCTAGTGCTTTTTTAAAGTTACTTCTTAGGAGAGCATTTAAAGTAGGGGTGTCAAAATTTATTGTTTTTTCAGTGCACTGTGATGCAGACGTGGACAATTCGGTATCGGTTCAGTAATAATCGTAACCGGTTATTATGTATGTACTGACGTCATTTATCTCATACACGATATGTCGTGGTAGCTTACTATGGCGAGGGAGGGAGTATTTACAACACTCCAACTACCTAAAACTCAGAAAATCTTCACAATTTCACTGCGTGTGTGTTTGCTGGACACTTACAGCAGAAGCCCCTTTTCCACAGTGATTGAGAGAATGAAGTAAACTCAATATCTCTCTCTTTCTCTCATTGTGGCCCATTGGACCTGCTGGGTGTAACTTTTCCTCTCCTTTCGGCTGTTCTACAGTGATACTCCTGGATACAGACGAGCGCGTGTCTGCAGAGTTTTCTCCACCGCGTCTATTATGGATCAGCTGTGATCGCCACTGCCGTTTATCAGTGTCACTCATCTGTGAAGAGCGCCAGTGTCAATCGCAGCCCCCTCGCCCTTTCTGTTGACCGTGTGACCCAGACAAGGCTCAGAGAGCGAGCGGGAAATTTATATTTGTTTATGTGCTATAAATGATTGTGTTGTTTAAAGGTGCAGTTTATATATCTGACTGTTTGTATTAAAGGACAAAATTGTATTACAAATAGTATATAAATATATTTATACATTTTAATACAAGAATTGTTGTGTTGTGAAGAAAATATATAACTGTGTATGGAAAGCATCGTCAATGCACCGTGATGCATCGAGTTTCAAATCGAACCGAATCGATGGCATGATAATCGTAACCGAACCAAACCGTGAGACCAGTGTAGGTTCACACCTCTAATGCAAAGTAGCATTTGCATAATGTTTGCATAATTATAATTTTAAAATAATGCACTCATAGATTAGCTTAATTAAAATATTAATATATTTTTGGGTTTGCTCTGTTTCTCACCTCGTTCAGAAAGATGATAGGGAAGATGGTGCTTTCCAGATTCCTGGTCATACTGAGGAAACAAAACACAAAGACCTATAAATTATAAAACACACACACACATATACACACACACACGAACACACGAACACACACACACACACACACACACACACACACACACACACACACATACAACTGTTTATGATTAAATCAAGATTAAATATATCATCACATACGGAAATCCCGTTACTCTCTCAAGATGAATGTTGATCTGAGCTCTTTTCATGGCACGAACAGGCACTCCCATAGTCTGAGAAACACACAGAAAACATCAACACTGATGAAAATAATTGATAAATACAGGAAATAAATGACTGATTTAAGAAGATGAACAAGTCAAACAATAAGGGCATTTTATCAAATAAGAAAACGGTGCAAATAAATGCATCTCTCACTTGTTTTTGTCTCGTTTCTAGTCCAAATTCTTAAATCAAGAAGCATTTTCTAGACAAGAGAAATAAGTTTTAGAAATAATGAGTCAAAATGAACTGAGTTTGTCCTTAATATAAGATAAATATTCTTGTTTTTACGCTTTGTAATAAGATTATCTCACTCATGCCATTGGCAGATTATTTAGCTTGTTTTAAGGAAAAACTCTTTGATTGGACTTTTAAAAATGATTTATTTAAAAAATTTGAGAATATAAATATAAACTGCATAGGTACACCCATCAAAAACACAATAAGTAAACAGAAAAAAATGAATGAAAAGTAAATAAATATGTACATATATATATATATATATATATATATATATACACAGACACATCCACAAACTGGCCACTTTATTAGGTACACCTTACAAGTACCGGGTTGGACCCCTATTACCTTCAGAACTGCCTCAATCCTACATGGCATATATTCAACAAGCTACTGGAAATATTCCTCAGAGATTTTGCTCCATATTGACATGATAGCATCACACAGTTGCTGCAGATTTGTCGGCTGCACATCCATGATGCCAATCTCCCGTTCCACCACATCCCAAAGGTGCTCTATTGGATTGAGCTCTGGTGACTGTGGAGGCCATTTGAGTACAGTGAACTCATTGTCATGTGCAAGAAACCAGTCTGAGATGATTGGCGCTTTATGACATGGTGCGTTATCCTGCTGGAAGTAGCCATCAGAAGATGGAGACACTGTGATCATAAAGGGATGGACATGGTCAGCAACAATACTCAGGTAGGCTGTGGCGCTCAATTGGTACTAATGGACCCAAAGTGTACCAAGAGAATATCCCCCACACCATTACACCACCACCAGCCTGAACCGCTGATACAAGGCAGGATGGATCCATGCTTTCATGTGGCAGCAGAAACGGAGACTCATCAGACCAGGCAACGTTTCTCCAATCTTCTATTGTCCAGTTTTGGTGAGCCTGTGTGAATTGTAGCCTCAGTTTCCTGTTCTTAGCTGACAGGAGCGGCACCCGGTGTGGTCTTCTGCTGCTGTAGCCCATCCGCCTCAAGGTTGGACGTGTTGTGTGTTCAGAGATGCTCTTCTGCAGACCTCGGTTGTAACGAGTGCTTATTTGAGTTACTGTTGCCTTTCTATCAGCTGGAACCAGTCTGGCCATTCTCCTCTGACCTCTGGCATCAACAAGGCATTTGCGCCCACAGAACTGCCGCTCACTGGATATTTCCTCTTTGTCGGACCATTCTCTGTAAACCCTAGAGATGGTTGTGCGTGAAAATCCCAGTAGATCAGCAGTTTCTGAAATACTCAGAGCAGCCCGTCTGGCAGCAACAACCATGCCACGCTCAAAGTCACTTAAATCCCCTTTCTTCCCCATTCTGATGCTCGCTTTTGAATCTACATGCCTAAATGCATTGAGTTGCTGCCATGTGATTGGCTGAAAATTTGCGCTAACAAGCAGTTGAACAGGTGTACCTAATAAAGTGGCCAGCGAGAGTATATAATTATATATTTATATAACTATATTTTTTGCTTGTGCAGAAAATGCTTCTTAATATAAGAATTTTTTGATATTTGAACCAGAAACAAGACAAAAACTGCAGTGAAAGCTTAACTAACTAAAAAAGACAAATACTCTTAAAACACTCATAACAATCTTACTCAATCGGATCTTGCAAAGTGTTTTATTCTTAAATCAAGATCATTAAGATGCTTTGATTGTAACTCTGGCTAGATAAATATTTTTGCAGTGAACCACTTTAGACAGGAAAAAATATATGAGGGGAAAAGACATTCCTTGTGAAATGCTGCTTAAAGGCTGTCTCAGAGCCAGTCATATCATAAAGCACTTTGGACAGGAACGAAACAGATTAAAAGGGGAAAGAATAGATTCAAAGTGTGTTATCAGACATACAGGGTTCAGATCCAGGAAGGTCTGATGCTGCTCGTGGACTGGAGAAAGACCCTCCACAGCCTGGATGTATTTCTCATCACCCATATGAAAATGAGGGAAAGATACGACTACAGGAGCACCTGGAGACATAACAACAACAGAAAATCATCATGTTTATTACAGCTCATATTACACACCATAATCATGCAGGTTTATGCATGGAAGACTCTTTCATTTAAAGGGAAATATGCTGCAGTCAAGATTTTAATTAATAAATAAAAATAAATGAATGAAAAATGAATGAATAATAAAATAAAAAGGAAAAAATACATAAAATTGTTATCTAAAGTGAAAAACACTGCATTTAAGATAACTACATAAATATTAATAATAATATATCAATTCATTTTGATATTATACATCAATATTATAATATTATTAATAAATATTAGATCATTAATGCTACAAATAATAAATATACAAATATGCTAAATTATTATCTGAAGTGAAATGAATTTAATAGATAAATAATAAATAATAAATAAATAATAAATAAATAATATATTATGATTATAAAATTATATATATATATATTACAATTAATAAATATACAAAATTATTACTTAAAGTGAAATACATTGCATTCAAGATAAACATTTAAATGTGAATAAATAATAATAATAACATATAAATTATTTGTAATATTTTATATCAATAATATAAAATCAATTATACAATGACTTGCCTAATTAACCCTAACTTGCCTAATTAACCTAATTAAGTCTTTATATGTCCCTTAATTAAGTAAATAAAAAATATTAAAAATAAATATTAATAATATATAATTCATTTTAATAATATATATCCATATTACTATAATATTATGAATAAATATATTTTAATGCTACAAATAATAAATAAATAAATATGCAGAATTATTATCTACAGTGAAATACACTGCATCCAAAATAAAAATATTTTATGATAAATAATAAATAAATTAATATTAATAATAATGTATTATAATTGTATTATTATATTATATTATTATAAATAATAAATGCACCAAATTATAATCCAAAGTGAAAAACATTGCATTGAAAATAAGCATTTTTATGTGAATAAATAAATAAGCATGAATAATAATATATACAATTATTTACATATTATATATCAATAATAATATAATATTATTAATATATATTATATTTTAATGCTATAAATAATAAATATACAAATATGCAAAATTATTATCTGTAGTGAAATACACTGCATTCAAGATAAACATTTAATTGATAAATAATAAATAAATATTAATAATAATATATTATAACTATAATATTAATATTATAAATAATAAATACACAAAAATATTATCTAAAGTAAAAAACACTGCATTTAAGATAAATAAATATTAATAATATATTACTTTATTTTAATATTATATGTCAATAATAACATAATATAATATAAATAATAAATATTACATTATCAATGCTACAAATAATAAATATACAAATATGCAATAATATTATCTGAAGTGAAATAAATTGCATTCAAGATCATTTAAATGATAAATAATAAATAAATTAATATTATACACACACACACACACACACACACACACACACACACACACACACACACACACACACACACACACACACACACACACACACATATATATATATATAATTAATTACAAACAATAATTATTCATAAGTATATATATAAATATATTAATATTAATAATAAAATATAAATTGTAATATATATATATATATATATATATATATATATATATATATATATATATATATATATATATATATATATATATATATATATATATATATATATAAATATAAAAGTATTATATATAAATAATATAATATCACTGTAATATATTTTCCGTTAAACAGAAATGTGGGGAAAATAATTAACAGGAGGGCTAATACTTCTGCATTTTACATACAATTATAATTAATAAATACATTCTATAAATTAAATAAACAATATGATAAAAGTACATCTTTTTAGTTTGATCTACTACTCTCTCACCACTAAATAAACACATTTTCAGAAATAGCATGCAGTGAAACATGAGCAGCGGCTCTATAAACACACACATGAACTAACAAAGAGCAAATTAACCAGTTCATCATCATAGCTAAGATCATAATTAAACATGCACTTAACCAAACATGATGAGTGTAAAATCACAGTGCTTAGCTGTTTCACACACTTCCCCCTTTCTAAAGCCACTGACCCAGTAATGTCCTTGAAACACACATTACCAATGTTTTAGCATGAATAACAATGCTTTAACAATGCTTTCTTTTATACGAGCCCCATGAGACATCAAGGTTGTCCTGTCTTGATTTTTATTTCCATGTCGTGATGTTTAAAAGGGAAGGAACCTAGTCTCACAAGAACATGACGCGACCTTTGACCTTCAGCATGAAAAAACAATCAGGAGTGACCGCGAGTAACCAGAGGCTAAAAGACGCTCTCAACACATGAGGGGAAATGAGACTCCAGCGTTACTGGGACAGAGGTGAGCGTTTTCCAGCGCTTCTGTTTGACAACACACACACACACACTCGCTCTGTGAGAGTGTGTCATTCCATACACCTGTAATGCGGGAGAGCACAAATGCTTTGGCAATATTATAATCATGGTGCTGATGCTCACATGAGCACAGCGTGACTGTAAACAGTAATAAAACACAAACACTGACATGACCTGAGAGGGGAAATCAGCTGTTGTGTGTTTATGTTTCACTGTAAGTATCACAGTAATACACAGAAGTGACTAGACCTGTTAAAAACGACTGATACAATGCTAAATAATGCTTAAGCGGGACTGTTTTTACAGTCAACACTTTGAACTCCCAAGCAACGGATAGCATCACCTGAAATCACTTGAAATACCCTGGAAACGGCATAGCAACAACATAAAACACTTGAAATACCCTAGAAACGGCATAGCAACAACGTAAAACACTTAAAAATACCCTAGAAACGGCATAGCAACAACGTAAAACACTTGAAATACACTAGAAGCGGCATAGCAACAACGTAAAACACTTAAAATACCATAGAAACGGCATAGCAACAACGTAAAACACTTAAAAATACCCTAGAAACGGCATAGCAACAACTTAAAACACTTGAAATATCCTCACAACTGGTTTAAAATACTTTCAACACCCTAGCAACAGCATAGCAACAACCTAAAACAATTCAAACAGCCTAGAAACAGCATAGCAGCAGACTAAAACACTTGAAACACCCTAAAAACTGCATAATGATAGCCTAAAACACTTGGGACACCATAACAACTGGATTAAAAACACATTGAACACCCTAGCAACAGCATAGCAACACGCTATAACCATTGAACACCCAAGAAAAAGCAATAAAACAGCCTAAAACCCTTGAGATACCCTCACAACTGGCTTAAAAACACTTTGAACACCCTAGCAACAGCATAACATATGCTATAGCAAACAAAACACCCTAGAAACGGCATAACGACAGTCTAAAACACTTGAAACACCCCAAAAACTGCATTTTAACAGGCTAAAAAATTAGGACATCATAACAACCCCTAAAACACCTAAAACAACCCTGAAACACCCTATCAACAGCCTGATCTAGATCGAAAATGACAGTCCAAAACACATGAAAGACCCTAAAACTGCATAGCAACACTTGGAACACCCTAGCAACAGCATATAACCACCCTAAAACATTTTAAATACCCTATAAACTGAATAGCAACAGCTTAAAACTCTTGGAACACCCTAAAAACTGGTTTAAAAAACTTTGAACACATTAGCAACAGCATAGCAACATGTTAAAACAATTAAAACACCCTAGAAACTGCATAGCAGCAGTGTAAAATACTTAAAGCATCCTAAGAAACTGCATAACGAAAGCCTAAAACTCTTGGGACACCCTAACAAACTGGCTTCAAAACATTCTGAACACCCTAGCAACAGCATAGCAAGTCTAAAACACCTGAAACAGCATAGAAACAGCCTAAAACCCTTGATATACCCTCACAACTGGTTTAAAAATACTTTCAACACCCTAGAAAGCGCATAACAACAGTCTAAAACACCTAAAACACCCCAAAAAACTGCTTTTTAACAGGTTATAAAAATTGGGAGAACACAACAATTGGCCTAAAAACCCCCTAGCAACAGTATAGCAATACCCTAAAACAGTTTAAACACCCAAGAAACTGCATAATGACAGCCTAAAACACTTAGCCACCCTAACAACTGGCTTACAAACACTTTAAACACCCCAGCAACACCATAACAACACCATAAAAGAATTGAAACACCCTAAAAACAGCATAACAATACTTTTAAACACGTGAAACACCTTAGATACTGCATAGCAACACCCTAAAATATTTAGAACACTAACAAAGGGCTAGAAACACATGGAGTACAAAAACAACTGCATAACAACAACCTAAACCACTGGAAATGCACTAGAATCTGCATAGTGCCAGTCTACAACTCCTGGAATACCATAAAAATTGCATAGCAATTTAACTGCTTTAAATGTTGGTACATCGTAGGTGAGGAAAAACACTTAGAACACCCCAGAAACTAAAACAATAAGAAGACCCTAGCAACTGATTAAACACTTGGAACACTCTCTAACAACTGACTAAAAAACTGGAACACCCTAAAAACTACAGTACATCCTAAAACACTTGGAATACCCTGGTAACTGCATAGCAACAGCTTTAAAATGTTGGAAATTCGTGTGGGGATAAAGACTGGAACACCCTCGCAAAAGAGACTAAAACTCCCGGAGCACCCTAGGAACTTACTAAAGCAATTGGAACACCCTAGAAATCCCATAACACCCTAAAACAATTGGAACAGTTTTGGAAAACTCTTGGAAAACCCTAGAAAAAACAAAAACAACTGGAACACCCAAGCAAAAGAGACTAAAACTCCTGGAACACCACTGGAACTGACTAAAAGAGACCTGGATATAGACACGTCTCTCTGCAACTGGGTTATGGACTTTCTGACTAACAGACCTCAGAATGTTAGATCAGGCCACATCTGCTCCACCACCGTCACACTCAACACTGGTGTACCACAGGGCTGCGTGCTGAGCCCCTTCCTCTACTCCCTTTTTACCATCGACTGTAGGCCTGTGAACAGATCCAATACCATCATCAAATTTGCAGATGACACCACAGTGATTGGTCTAATCAGCAATAATGATGAGACTGCCTACAGGGAGGAGATACAGCATCTGGCCACTTGGTGCACCGACAATAATCTGCTCCTTAACACCAGCAAGACCAAGGAGCTCATTGTGGACTTCAGGAAGGGACGAACAGGCTCACATGATCCCATCCACATTAATGGGATGGCCGTTGAGCCTGTCTCATCCTTCAAGTTCCTGTGGACCCACATCTCAAAGGACCTTTACTGGACCACCAACACCTCCAGCCTGGTCAAGAAGGCTCACCAGCGCCTATTCTTCTTGAGGCAACTAAAGAAGAACCAGCTTTCATCAGCCGTCTTGGTGAACTTCTACCGCTGCACAATAGAAAGCATCCTGACCAACTGCGTCACAGTCTGGTATGGAAGCTGCTCTGTTGCTGAGCGTAAGGCACTGCAGCGGGTGGTGAAAACTGCCCAACGCATCACAGGGACTACACTGCCAGCCATAGAGGACATCCAGAAGAAACACTGTCTGCGCCGAGCACGCAGTATTCTTAAGGACACCTCTCACCCTGCTCACAGACTGTTCTCTCTCCTGCCTTCCGGCAGGCGCTTCAGGCTCCCCCGGACAAAAACCAGCAGACTGAGGAACAGCTTTTTCCCCAGAGCTGTCTCCCTTTTGAACTCTGCCGCTCACTGACTCTTTTGTCCCCCAATACACCCCCCACACTCCTCTAACTTATACTCCTCACAATCACTGCACTATTTAACATTTGCAGATTTAAAGTTTGCACATATTCATTGCACTGATTCACTTATCTGAACTGGACATACCCACTGCACATGGACATTTGTAACAAATTTGTAACATTTGGAACAAAACACTTGGATCACCCTAGCAAAAGAGACTAAAACACATAGAACACCCTAGAAACTGACTAAAACAATTGGAACACCCTAGAAATGACGTAACACCTTAAACCAACTGGAATAACCTGGCAACTGCACAGCAACAGCTTTACAAATTTGGAACATCCTAACAAGTAAGGTAACACTAATAGGACTATAGCTACTGACTAAACACTAAGAAGGGTCTAGCAACTGACTAAAACTCTTGGAACACTCTTAACAACTGACTAAACATATGGAACACCCTAAAAACTACATTACATCCTAAAACACTTGGAATACCCTGGTAACTGCATAGAAAATCAGCTTTAAAACAAACTGGAACATCCTAACAAGTGGGGAAAACACTTGGAACACAGTAGAAAAAGAGGCTAAGACAGTTGGAACACCCTAGGAACTGACTAAAACAACTGGAACACCCTGGCGACTGCATAGCAACAGCTTTACAAATTTTGAACATCCTAACAAATGGGGAAAACACTTGGAAAAGCTTAGAAAGAGACAAAAACACCCGGAACACAATAGGAACTGACAAACAATTGGAACAACCTAGAAATTACATTACACCTTAAACCAATTGGAATAACCTGGCAAGTGCATATCAACCGCTTTACAAATTTGGAACATCCTACCAAGTAGGGAAACACTAAGAAGACCCTAGCAACTGATTAAACACTTGGAACACTGATAACTGATTAAACAATTGGAACACCCTACAAACTACATTGCATCCTAAAACACTTGGAATACCCCGGTAACTGCATTGCAACAGTTTAGAACACCATAGAAACTGGCTAAAACACTCAGAATTCCCTAGCAACTACATAGAAACAGCCTTAAACAATTGGAACACCCAAACATCTGCAAAATCCCCTTGAGCATCATTGACATCAAACTGATCTATAAAATGTAGATAATTATGCATTTTATTATTATTATGATTTTTTTTAGACATGCATTAATGCACCTTGTCGGCACACAGACACGTCCAGCACTCCGTCACCCAGGCATTTCTTGGGATTGAGGCAGAATCCCGCGTTCTCTGGGTTGTTTGTTCCATTGGCGAGCACAGCTCGGGGCGGCGTGAAGCGATACGCTGGGATTCCCTTCACCTCCACCTCCTTCTCAAAGCGCATGTGGATGGACCTGCAGGACCAATGACAAGACAGCAGTCAAAACGCTGAGCAAATTAACTGTACCACTGTGTTTTGGTGCTCTGGACTTGGAAATAATTAAAATAATTAGGCCCACATGGAATCTGTGCCCGCAGTTTTCCGGTGATTTTGTAGCCCATTATTGAATCTATTTATTTATTTATAAAAACTAAATACAATAAATATATATTTACACACATTTCTATATTAATTTCATTAATATTACTGAATAATATGCACTTAAAAAAATGCAGCAAAATGTACAGTATTAATGGCAATATGAGACAGCTGTTGTTTAGTTTTATTGGTGATTCCAAATATGTAATGTAATCGTAAGCTTGGCAAACAGTTTTAAATAATTAAATTTCCCCATTCAGACACAATGCCCGATCATACTGCCCGAGAGGTGTTTCAAAGATGGCCGCCGAGTGAAATGACTTGCCTTAAAGAGACTTTGTTATTAATCAAAACAATAATAATAATGCAGATTTGTTAAAAGAATAACTATGAAATATGATAAATAATAAATAACTGATCTATTTTATTTTATATAAACACACATGGGGTGTCACGGTGGCACAGTAGGTAGCACAATCGCCTCACAGCAAAAAGCTTGCATGTTCTCCCTGTGTTGGCGTGGGTTTGCTCTGGGTGCTGCAGTTTCCCTCACAGTCCAAACACATGCGCTATAGGGGAATTGGGTTGGCTGAAAATTGTTAGTAGTGTATGAGTGTGAATGAGAGTGTATGGATGTTTCCCAGTGATGGGTTGCAGCTGGAAGGACATCCGCTGAGTAAAACATATGATGGAATAGTTGGCGGTTCATTCCGCTGTGGCGACCCTAGTTTAATAAAGGGACTAAGCCGAAAAGAAAATGAATGAATGAATAAACACACACACACATAACACACACAGAGTTGAACAATCTCCCGGGTGTTTTGTTTTGAGCTGATACTGATCAGGGGAAATTAGTTTTCCAGCAGTTTGCATGATATAATGATGTACAAAGGTTAAATATGACGCTCCTGCGGCCGCTTCCCCTTAAAAATAAAATAAAAAATAAAAATACGGGTGAGGAGTCAGTGCAAAAGGACAAGGACAGCTGTTCCCGCCAGCACAATTACCCGCTCTCCTTCAACTGGGTTAAAAGTGGCTACGCGCAAAAAAACACATGTGTGTGTCGCTAAATCAGGTGTGATCATTTCCGCAGCGAACAAAGACGGGAGTGGAGATCTTTAGGTCAAAAATCCCACTGAAAATAGAGAGCGAGACGAGGGGTCAACAGGACTGCAGGTCAAAGGTCAAGTGGTGATCAGACAGCAGTTACATCAATGGAGTATTAAATATACAGCATGCGTCATCATGGGTGATCCATCTTTGCCTGACATGTGCAGGAAACTGAGCAGCAGGACATTTAGGACATTCTTGAAGTCAGAATTATTCACCCTCCGGTGATTTTTTGTTTTCTTTTTAAAATATTTCCTAAATGATGTTGAACAGATTCAGGAATTTTTCAAAGTATTTCCTCTAATATTTGTTCTTCTGGAGAAAGTCTTATTTGTTTTATTTCGGCTAAAATAAAAGCAGCTTTTAATAGTTTTACACCCTTTTTAAGGTCAATATTATTAGCCCTCTTAAGCAATATGAGTTTTGGATTGTCTGATAAACAGAAACTGGGGAAAAAATATTCAGGAGGGCGGATAATTCTGACTTGTTAATAATAATAATATTAATAATAATAATAATAATAATGATAATAATAATGATAATAATAATAATAATAATAATAACAAAACAATATTGATAATAATAATAATAATAATAATAACAACATAATAATATTGATAATAATAATAATAACAATAATAATAATAATAATAACAAAACAATATTGATAATAATAATTATTATTAATAATAATAACAACAAAACAATATTGATGATAATAATAATAATTAATAATAATAATAACAAAAAATACTGATAATAATAATAATTAATAATAATAATAACAAAAAATATTGAAAATAATAATAATAATTAATAATAATAATAACAAAACAATATTGATAATAATAATAATTATTAATAATAATAATAACAAAACAATATTGATGATAATAATAATAATTAATAATAATAATAACAAAAAATACTGATAATAATAATAATAATTAATAATAATAATAACAAAAAATATTGATAATAATAATAATAATAATAATAACATAATAATATTGATAATAATAATAATAACAATAACAATAATAATAATAACAAAACAATATTGATAATAATAATAATTATTAATAATAATAACAACAAAACAATATTGATGATAATAATAATAATTAATAATAATAATAACAAAAATACTGATAATAATAATAATTAATAATAATAATAACAAAAAATATTGAAAATAATAATAATAATTAATAATAATAATAACAAAAAATATTGAAAATAATAATAATAATTAATAATAATAATAATAACAACAAAATAATATTGATAATAATAATAATTGATAATAATAATAATAATAATAATAATGCTGAATTACTTTTAAAAAGAAAAAACTAATTTACAAGAAATTTACAGAGCAGAAAATTATTTCTTAACTGCATTCATTTGAATAAATTAAACTAGATTAAATGTAATGTTAAATAAATAATACATTTTTATTTAATAAATATAATACATGTAATATAAAAGCATAAAAGGTACAAAAATAAATCATTTTATAAAGTTATGAAGTAAATTTACTAACTTATTTATTATTATTTTATTACAGGAAATTAACTATTTGTTTTAATTAAAAACATAAATAGTTCTATTAAATACTGAACTGCATTAAAAAATGAATTAAAATAAAATGTAATTTTTAGATAATATATAATATATAATGAAAAAAAAACAAAGTTAAAATTGTAATATGTTATATACCATTATGTAATTAAGTAATTTTACGCAAAGTAACTTATTATTATTATTATTATTATTACTATTACTATTATTTCATTACTGGGAATAAACAATTTGATTAATAAACAAACAAACAAACAAACAAACAAACAAATGAACAAACAAACATAAATAGTTCCATTAAAAAAGGAAAAACTGTAAAAAAAAAAAATGTAAAAAACTAAATAATAATAATAATAATTATTATTATTATACATATTATAATAAATAATAATTAAATTATAATAAATAACAATTAAATGATAATAATAAAATAAAATAGTAGCGATCTAATCTAATCTAATCTAATCTAATCTAATCTAATCTAATATAATATAATATAATATAATATAATATAATATAATATAATATAATATAATAACCAATAACCTAGTGGTTAAGTGTGCGGACATATAGCACTGTGCTGCTCACGGTGACCCGAGTTCAATTGCCAGCAGACCCTTCTCTCTGGTTCTAATACTTTCCTGTCTGTAATCTCCACTATCTTATTTAAATTAAAGGTGAACTCCCCCTAAAAAACTATTACAAATAAAATAATAACAATTATAATAAATAATAATTAAATTATAATAAATAATATATACTAACATAAAATAATAAAAATATATATTATATAAATTATAACAAATAAAAATAAATAAGAATAATTAAATAAAATAATAATAATTATTATAATAAACAACAATCATTGAATCATATTAAATAATAAAATAAAAACTATTTTGAATAAATATAATAATATCTGTATTATTTCATGATTATAATTAAATAAATAGAAAGAAAAAATACATCCCCATGTGTAAAGTATGCCATTGTGAGCTCCTGTTTAAAATCTCTTCAATCTCCTTCATGAATCAGAGTAAAGTTATGTTCCCACACAGAGTCAGTGTGACGGGCTTGAGGACGTTCAGACCTTTAGTCCAGTTTCACTTCACTGGAGGAGAGGTGAAGAAAAATCTGCTGCACCAAACACACAACATCTGCTTTTCTGCATAATGTGCTTTCAAAGGGGAATTTCCGGCATTCGGCTAATTGTCATAAACATCTGGAGCTGCTTACATACATCAACATTTACACTACAACAAACCATGCAAAATTATAATCAGCTGAACTGTGTTATAACAGGGAAACTTATAAAAACATGTCAATTAAGACACTGTATTCTGTAGGAATAAATTAATAATAATAATAATAATAATAGGCAGTTCATTCCGCTGTGGTGACCCCTGAATAATAGAGGGTCTAAGCCAAAAAGAAAATGAATGAATGAATAATAATAAAAATAATAAAATAATAATAATCTTCATGGGCAGCACGGTGTCTCTGTCACGGATTGGCCAGGCTCTTCCACCAATTCCACACAGCGCCCATCATCACCGGAGTTCTAATCATGCACAGCTGCACCCAATCACTCAAACACACTATATAAGCACACACCTCACTTCAGTCATGGTTCGGTCTCGTTTCTACGAAGCGGACTCATAGAGAGTACCCTCCTGGTATTCACTATCCTCTTACTCAGCATTTGATACTTACCTGTTCTCTGTTTACTTCCAGTTTGTCCAGCGTTCCCCGTGTCCTGTCAGAGTTGAGTGTTTCGTCAGTCTGTCTTCCCCACAATCCATCTGGTGTGTGCATTCGGTCTTCCTCAGTGTCTGTCATCCGTCCTGCTTCAGAGAAGGAATATACTATCAACCAGAACTTCATTCACTTTCCCATTGTCCTCCTGCTGTTGCTCCGCTGTTAAAATAAATACAGTTTAATATTTACTCACCCTGTTTGTCCGTCTGCTTCCATAACAGAAGACCGGACCAACTACAATCAACAGCATGAGCACTCACGATCCCATTCAGGAGTTGGTGAACTCGCTGAAGAGAGTCCTTCTACCATCTGCACCACTTCCCGAAGCACCACCAGCACCGAGCACTTCTTCGCCGTCCACCCACTCATCCAGTCCCATGGCTCGACCAGCGCCCTACTCTGGCGGCGCGGAGGAGTGCAATGGATTCCTTTTACAATGTTCTCTTGTATTCACTATGCAACCTGATTTATATCCCACAGATCGGTTGAAGATTGCTTTCATTATCTCCCTTCTCTCTGGATCCGCTCTCCGGTGGGCTGAGACCATCTGGCAGCAAGCTGGACCGGTAACGAATTCCATTCATACATTCACGAAGTATTTTAAAGAGGTCTTTGGTCGTGAGGATGGAGAAGTGGCAGCTGGAGAGCAATTATACCACCTAAAACAAGGAGCCATGTCCACACAGGACTATGCCCTCCGATTTCGTACTCTGGCTGCTGCTAGCGGCTGGAATGAGCGATCTCTCCTTACTACTTACCGGTTCGGATTGGCACCCCACCTTCGAATACAGTTAGCAGCCTTAGACGATACTATGGGTTTGGAAAAATTTATCCAACGTTCTCTTCGATGTTCTGATCGTTTGAAAATCTACCAACATGATCCTGAACCAGTCCCTCAAGCACTCCTCCGTCCGTCAGAGCCCGTGGCCCCTCCCGAACCAGAACCCATGATTATTGAATCTGGTAGACTCACAACCACTGAGCGACAGAGGAGGCTGAACCGGGGTCTGTGTATGTACTGTGGTGCCGAAGGACATGCCAGACTGAACTGTCCCATCCGTCCCATTCGCTCCTTGGTGAGTGTGTTCAGTTCTACCATTGAGAAAATGCACCCCCTCACCACCAATGTTCAGTTAACTACCCACTCTCTCTCTGTTGCAGCTACGGCCCTTATCGACTCCGGTTCAGCTGGAAACTTCATCTCGTACGCCCTCTGTCGCCACCTCCAGCTCCGCACCGAAGCCTCGAAGCACATCTACCAGATTCAACCCATAACCAACGATATCACTTCCCAGGCACGTATACATCGTAAATGTGAATCCATCAATCTCCAAGTTGGATTGCTTCACAAGGAGGAGATTCAATTCCTGGTTCTGGAGGGTGCCACCATGGACATCATCCTAGGGCGCCCGTGGCTGGTGAAGCACGATCCCATCCTCTCTTGGGGTACCGGAGAAATAAAGAAATGGGGTAAAGAATGTATGTCAAGCTGTTTTCCCGATCTACCTTTACAACCTCAACGACCCCTTCCGGTCTACATCACCTCTGTCGAAAGTCCAGTCGAGAAACGATCCATTCAGATCCCGAAGATCTACTCCTCATACGAGGACGTATTTTGCCCCAAGAGAGCTTCCCAGCTACCTCCACATCGGCCATGGGACTGCGCCATAGACCTGATTCCTGATGCTCCAATGCCCAGAGGTAGGATCTATCCGTTGTCCCTTCCGGAGACTAAGGCCATGGAGGAGTACATTCAGGAGGCTCTGAGTCAGGGGTATATCCGCCCTTCCACCTCACCTGCGGCATCAAGTTTTTTCTTTGTGGCTAAGAAGGATGGAGGTTTGCGGCCATGCATCGATTACCGAACGCTCAACCAAGGAACAGTCAAATTCAGGTACCCACTTCCTCTCGTCCCTGCGGCCCTGGAACAACTCCGATCGGCCCGGATATTCACCAAGTTGGACCTCCGCAGCGCATACAACCTGGTACGAATACGCGAGGGGGACGAATGGAAGACGGGGTTTGTGACCCCTACTGGGCACTACGAGTATCTGGTCATGCCCTATGGTCTGGTCAACGCCCCCTCCGTATTCCAAAATTTCATCCATGAAGTCCTCCGGGAGTTCCTCCATCTCTTCGTCATTGTCTACATAGATGATATCCTGATTTACTCCCGGAGTGAGGCCGAACATCGCCACCATGTTGCGGAGGTCCTGCAAACCCTCCGGAAACACAAATTATATCTCAAAGCTGAAAAATGCTCATTCCACTTACCATCTGTGCAGTTTCTGGGATACATAATAGATCAAGAAGGGGTTCGTATGGACGAGAGGAAGGTCACTTCAGTTATCTCCTGGCCAGAACCCAAGACCATAAAAGAACTTCAACGATTCCTAGGGTTTGCAAATTTCTATCGACGTTTCATTCAGAACTACAGTATCATTACCGCTCCTCTCACCAACCTCCTCAAAGCTAAACCCAAGAAATTATCCTGGCCTCCTGAAGTCGCCGCAGCCTTCCAAAGTCTCAAAGATTCCTTCACTCAAGCTCCACTCCTGACTCACCCAGATCCTGACCTGCCTTTCGTGGTTGAAGTGGATGCATCAACCACTGGAGTGGGAGCCATCCTTTCACAGTCCCACGGTACTCCCAAGTTACTCCATCCATGTGCCTATTTCTCCCGGAAGCTTAGCCCGGCGGAAAGGAATTATGACATCGGGAACCGAGAACTTCTCGCCATCAAGCTCGCCTTGGAGGAGTGGCGACACTGGTTGGAGGGGGCCAAACATCCCTTCCAGGTGATCACAGACCATAAAAACCTACAATATCTCAAAGATGCTAAAAGACTCTGTCCTCGTCAGGCCCGTTGGTCATTGTTCTTTTCCAGATTTCATTTTTCAATATCCTATCGACCAGGATCAAAAAATATCAGAGCAGACGCACTTTCCAGAATTCATGATCAGCAAGAAACCACTGAAATCCCGGCCAAGATCCTTCCAGAACACATTGATATCTGCCCCATCCAATGGTCTGCTCCTCCAGCCATCGCCACTCCTGACCCCATACCTCCGCCGGGCTGTCCCCCTAATCGGCGATTTGTCCCTGAAAATCAACGGGTAGATCTCATCCATTCTAGTCACACATCTCTGGGCACTGGACATCCCGGGGCCAACAATACCCTCTCGCTGCTATCCCAACGCTTTTGGTGGCCGGACATGGCTAGGGATGTGAGAAGGTATGTACAAGGCTGCAGAGAATGTGCCATATCGAAGAGTCCTCGACATCTACCTGCAGGAAAACTCCATCCCTTGCCCATCCCGAACCGTCCCTGGTCACACCTAGGAGTAGATTTTATGACGGACCTTCCTTCCTCCGATGGTAATACCTGCATCCTGGTCATAGTAGATCGATTCTCAAAATTCTGTCGTCTGATTCCCCTGAAAGGTCTTCCCACGGCCCTAGAAACAGCAGAAAATCTTTTTAACCATGTCTTTCGATGTTTTGGACTCCCAGAAGATATAGTCTCGGACCGAGGTCCTCAATTTATTTCCAGACTATGGAAAGCATTCTTCAAACTCCTAGGTGTGACTGTCAGCCTCTCGTCTGGATATCATCCTCAAACCAACGGCCAGACGGAGAGGAAGATTCAGGAAGTGGGACGGTTCCTCAGGACCTTCTGTCACGGTCACCAGAATTCCTGGAACCAGTTTCTGGGCTGGGCAGAATACGCCCAGAATTCATTGCGACAACCCACCACAGGACTAACGCCATTCCAGTGTATCCTAGGATTTCAACCTCCACTCTTTCCCTGGGATGGCGAACCCTCAGATGTACCAGCAGTGGATCACTGGTTTCGGGAAAGCGAGAGGGTCTGGGACGAGTCACATCACCACCTTCAGAGGGCAGTTCGTAGAGCTAAGGAAGTGTCAGACAGGAGGAGGATTACAGGGCCTGTCTATAATCCCGGGCAGAAGGTTTGGCTCTCCACCAGGGACATCCGCTTACGACTGCCCTCCAAAAAACTTAGTCCCAGATTTGTTGGTCCCTTCACCATCCTGGAACAGGTCAACCCCGTCACCTACAAGCTACAACTACCACCTCAGTACAGAATCCATCCTACATTCCACGTATCACTACTTAAACCCTATCACAACCCTCTGATTCCCTCCACAGAGCCTGGCCACGAAGAGGAACCCCCTCCCCCACTGATGTTGGAAGAGGGTTCCGTCTACACAGTCAAGGACATTCTACGGTCCCGGCGTCGTGGTGGTCAACTAGAATACCTCGTTGACTGGGAGGGATATGGACCAGAGGAGAGGTCGTGGGTCCCCAGATCCGACATCTTAGATCCCGCACTTATGGAGGAGTTTCACTCCAATCACCCCGAGTTCCCAGCACCTCGCGGACGAGGTAGACCACCACGGCGCCGGAGGTTTAGGCCCTCAGGAGCGGGCCCTGGGGAGGGGGGTAATGTCACGGATTGGCCAGGCTCTTCCACCAATTCCACACAGCGCCCATCATCACCGGAGTTCTAATCATGCACAGCTGCACCCAATCACTCAAACACACTATATAAGCACACACCTCACTTCAGTCATGGTCCGGTCTCGTTTCTACGAAGCGGACTCATAGAGAGTACCCTCCTGGTATTCACTATCCTCTTACTCAGCATTTGATACTTACCTGTTCTCTGTTTACTTCCAGTTTGTCCAGCGTTCCCCGTGTCCTGTCAGAGTTGAGTGTTTCGTCAGTCTGTCTTCCCCACAATCCATCTGGTGTGTGCATTCGGTCTTCCTCAGTGTCTGTCATCCGTCCTGCTTCAGAGAAGGAATATACTATCAACCAGAACTTCATTCACTTTCCCATTGTCCTCCTGCTGTTGCTCCGCTGTTAAAATAAATACAGTTTAATATTTACTCACCCTGTTTGTCCGTCTGCTTCCATAACAGTCTCAGTGGTTAGCACTGTGGCCTCACAGAAAGAAAGTCGCTGGTTTGAGTCCCGGCTGGGTCAGTTGATGTTTCTGTGTGGAGTTTGCATGTCTTCCCCGTGTTGACGTGGGTTTCCACCGGGGCGCCGGTTTCCCCCACAGTCCAAACACATGCGCTATAGGGAAATTTGATGAACTAAATTGGCTGTAATGTACGAGTGTGTGTGTGTGAGAAAATGAGTGTGTATGGGTGTTTCCCAGTACTGGGTTGCAGCTGGAAGGGCATCCGCCGTGTAAAACCCATGCTGGAATAGTTGGTTCATTCCGCTGTGGCAACCTCTGATAAATCAGCGACTAAGCCTACTACAGGAATTAATCTTAATTATTATAATTTCATTTCATAATTATTATCTTTATAAATATTACTTTAATTATGATTATTATTAAATATCAAATTTAATATAATATAATAACAATAATAATCTTTATATTTAATTTAAACAATGATCCCATTAATAAAGTATTATTATTATTAATTTTGTATACAATTATGCCATAAATAAGGTAATATTGTTATTATTATTATACTATTTCTATGATAATAATACTACTAATAATAGTCATTATTAATAGCATACTAAATAATTAATTATGATTATTATAAAAAAAAATATCTTCATAATTATTTCTACAATTATCCCATAAATAACCTAATATGAATGATAATAATAAGTCGAATATGAATAATAATATAAACAATAAACACTCTAACTGAATTATGTATATTTTTAAAAGCTGTTCATGGTCTTTAATTATTATTAATACATTTTTCTCAGAATCTCAAACTTTCAAGCATTTCAAGGGCCTGTTCCCTCCTGAATAATAAGACGTTCCTCTGTGTAATGTCTTGACCAGATGCCTGCTCTATTCTCTGTTGCCATGTTCTGTATGTCCGGATGGCGTGTGATATATTGTTCTGTTCCTACTCAGACCTCCACCCATAAAAACACAGACGCTACAGAATCCGCATGTGCTGCCAACACACACTGACATCACACTCCGTAAATAACAACAGGTACTACACTCACACCCAAACACAAGAACAACAGCTGCAGGGTTGCCAAATCTAGGGAAATTGCACTTCTTTTAACCACTTGCTGCAGGTTGTTTTATGTTCTGCAGATTGACCCCTTAATAGATATTACTTTTTTTTAAGAATAGATATTACTGAGGCGCTGTCTACATTTCTGCAAATCTAACACATTACTTAAAATACATTATGTTGCACATTTTAAATTGTGTTGTCTACATTTTTGCAAATCTGTAATACGTTACTTAAAGTGTGTTTTGTTGTACATTTCAGATGACAAATCCACCAGAGGGAGCGTCTACATTTTGGCAAATGTGAAACATTACTCAGAATACACTTTGGGCACTGGAGGGCACTGTTTTGTATATTTTGATGTACATTACTTAGGGTACACTGTGTTTAAAAACTATAAGTTAAATAATAATGTAAAACTTTACGTCATGTAATGTATATTAATGTAAAACCTTGTCAAAACATTGTTCAGAGTTTTTGGACAGGCGGTAGACAGTCATTATGCAGTCTGATGGTGAGATGGTTTTTTATGATAACAGAATATTTATAATTACTAATATACAGCTATGTGGTTGCATTATTTAAGTTCCATATTTTGTACTACTTTTGAGTGACCATTGGGCTAGTTTTGTTGTGAAAATCTGGCAACCCTGAACAGCAGACTAAGATCTGAACTGCTTGATGTGTTTAATGCTTGCAGATGCAGCAGTTCAGTGTAAAGTAGACTCTGAAAGGTTAAGCTGTTCTGAGGTCAGACATTTATGAAATATAGACGCTTTCACAAATCGGAGTTAGCACAAAACTGATGTCGCCACAGATGAGCCAACACCATAAACCAATGCTTTATTGCATTAAGCTTAGTCTGCAAATAGGGACCTGCATGATTTGGCATGGCATCTGGAATGATTTCTCTGAAAATGATGGGTATTCTCCAGTAATACATGAACAAATGTTAAAAACTGAACACTCTGAGCATTATATGGCATACATATGATGATATATATAAAGTATAGACTATAATTTCATATTATGCTCTATTGTTTATTATAATAAATATTTTACAGTAATATTTTTTCATTATCATTTGGATGACTATAATCTTACAGTTCAGACAGAAATGAGAATAACATCATGATAATAATATCATGGAGAGAAAGCTGCACAACTGAACAAATATTACATTTTAGCATTTTATTTATCATTATTTTATGTCGGGCCTGTGATCATTAGGTTTTTTAATTTCATTAATATTTATTTTATATTTCTATACATACATATTTGTATAATAAAATGCATTCACTCTCTCTAATGGATTTGTCATCTGTAACATGCAACAAAACATATCCTAAATATTATTTTCAGCTTTAAAAATGTGCTAAAATTAGCAAAATGTATGCTAAACAGGGTATTACAGCTTCAAAAAAATGCAGACAGCGCCCTCTAGTGGATTTGCCATCTGAAACGAAACAAAGCATATGCCAAGTCACGTATTTCAGATTCGCAAAAAAGTTTACACTGCGCCCTCTAGTGGATTTGTCATTTGAAACATGTAACAAAACGACCCCTAAATAATAATTTCAGCTTTAAAAAAACAGACAGTGCCCTCTAGTGGATTTGCCATCTGAAACGTAACAAGTCATTTGCCAAGTAACATATTTCAGAATCACAAAACAGTGTGCACAGCGCCCTCTAGTGGAATTGTCAATTGAAACATGTAAAGAAACGTACATTACATAATAAATTCAGCTTAAAAAAACAAGCAGCGCCCTCTAGCGGATTTGTCACATCAAACATATAACTAAACATACCCTAAGTAACGTATTTTAGACTCGCAAAAATGGAAACAGCGTTCTCTTGTAGATTTGTCATCTGAAACATGCAACGAAACATCAACTAAATAATAATTTCAGCTTAAAAAAAAACAGACAGTGCCCTCTAGTGGATTTGTCACATCAAACAACAAAATATACCCTAAGTAACATAATTCAGTTTGCCAAAAAATGTAGACAGCGCCCTCTAGTGAATTTGTCATTTGAAAAATGAAACGAAACGCACCCTAAATAATAATTTCAGCTTTAAGAAAAAAAGAGTGCGCCCTCTTGTGGATTTGTCACATCAAACATAACAAAACATACCCTAAGTATTTCAGACTCGCAAAAATGTAAACAGCATTCTCTAGTGGATTTGTCATCTGAAACATGCAGCAAAAAGTACCTCAAATATATATTTCAAATTCAAAACCATGTAGAGAGCGCCCTCTAGTGGCTTTGACACCTGAAACATGAAACAAAACATTTCCCAAGTAATGTATTTCAGATTCACAAAAGTGTCAACAGCGAATTTTAGTGAATTTATCATCTGAAATGTACAATCAAGCATACTTGCTAGCATACCTGAACATACTAGTTTCGCAAAAATATAGTCCGCCACATATTTCCTGAGCTAACTACAGGGAGTTTTGTGTGTGATGTGACAGGTTTACCTGCAGAGGTCAGCGGTGAACACATCCAGTCGCTCCTCTTTAGTCAGGAACGTGTGAAACGCGCTGCCGTCGGTGCCATTGATCATGTTACTCTGATTGGTTTTCCAGAACGACATCATCCTGAAACACAAACCGCATCAACTTAGGCTATTCCCGCTCTTCTGACTGAAATGTTCCACTGTGGAGCTTCATAAAACATGATATTCAGTTTGATGGAGTCTTTACTTTTCTCCCTTCCAGGTGAAAATGCGGCCGTAGTCCAGATAGTTGTGCTCTCCAGTGTGATACACAAACTCACCATCATCACTGCCATTTTTCTGCAAAACAACAGACCAGAAACACATTTATAGATATGACAGAAATAAACATTTGTTTAGCAAGTACTATAGCATATTTGTTAACATTTTATCATTATTTTCTTACAAGAAGCACCATAATCTGAAGCCAGGGATGTCAAACTCAGTTCCTACACAGTTTAGTTCCAACCCTGCTTTAAAACACTTGCCTGTAGGTTTCAAACAAGCCTGAAGGAGTCAGTTAGTACGATCAGGTGTGTTTAATTAGAGTTGGAACTAAACTGAGCAGAGCTGAGGCCCTCAGAACTGAGTTTGACACCTGTCTCACCATACACAATATTATTTAAAATAACTTGTGTGAGAGCACGTGGAAATGAGAGAAATTAAATATTTGCTTATTTATTATGAAATAAGGACAAAAGATTTAAAAGAACCAATTCAAACTAAATCCTTTAAACAAAAATAGGTGTGTATATTCAGTTATTTTTTATTATTATTCAATATATATATATATATATATATATATATATATATATATATATATATATATATATATATATATATATATATATAAATAAAATAATAAACACGGCGAATGGAGTTATAAAGTTCTAATTTGGTCTCATCTGACCACAGGAATTTCTCCCATGACTCCTCTGGATCATCCAGATGGTCCCTGGCAAACTTCAGACGGGCCTTGACATGGGCTGACTTATCCAGGGAAAACCTTCCATGCGATGCATGATCTTAAACCATGACGTCTTAATGTATTACTGATGGTAGCCTTGGAAACGATGATCCCAGCTCTCTTCACAGCATTGATCAGCTCCTCCCGTGTAGTTCTGGGCTGATTCTTGACCATTCTTAGCATCATGGATACCCCACGGGGAGAGATATTCCGGGGGGGCCCCAGTCCAAGGGACATTGAGAGTCATTATTAGCCTTTTCCATTTTCTGACAATTGCTCCAACAGTTCACCAATCTGCTTGACAATTGCCCCGTAGCCCTTTCCAGCTTTGTGAAGGTCTACAATTTAGTGTCTTTTGACAGCTCTTTGGTTTTGCCCATGTTGCTACTTAGACTTTTGACTGATAGTGGGGTGCACAGGTGTCTTTATGACAGCTAACGACCTCAAACAGGTGCTACTAAATTAGAATCATGAGCAGAAAGTAGCTGGACTATTTAAAAGCAGAATAACAGGTCTTTGAGGGTAAGAAATCTGGCTGAAAAGCAAGTGATCAAATACTTATGTGACACAGTAATTTACAAATAAATTGTTAAAAAAATCATCCAATGTGATTTCTGGATTTTTCTTTTTAGAAACTGTCTCTGGAAATGGAAATGCAAAATTCTAGACCCCTCCATGATTACTAAGTAGGAGATATTGGAAATCACAGGGTGATCAAATACTTATTGCCCTCACTGTATATATATATATATATATATATATATATATATATATATATATATATATATATATATATATATGAAGAGTTCAGATGCAATTTTCTTCTACAATGAGCATTTCTCTCAGCCCCTTATGTTTATGTTTGGTTATTTCACATTAAAAGTGATGAAAATTACCAATTCTTTGTCATAAAATGGAAATTACTGAACCTAAACCTAGGTCCCTGAGTAAAAATGGTGATTGTAGAAAAAAATTTCAGATGGCACTTAGAGGATCTGAACTCTTCCTATATATATCCAGTGCTCAGCATATATGAGTATACCCCCCCCCCCATAAATCTCTCATTTAAATTAATATTATTTTATAGGAAGCTCTACAATATTATATTTGTGCATACACATTAGTTTAGTCAATCCTGAAGCCAGATCTGGAGCTTATCTAACAAAATAATTTACAATAATGGTTAAAAAATTAACAGCCCAAATTATAAAAATATAAAATTTAAATTTCAAAAATAGCAAAAATCAAGAGAAACAAAAAATTGTTGAAATTTTGAATGTTGCAATTTTTTTTGCAAATATTTTGTTTGAATTTAATTGTATTATCTTTCAATTTCTAAATCTGTTTGGGGACTAAAATATTATTTTAATAAATAAATCTGTTAAATAAATCTGTTTTGTTTAAATGCACCAAAATATATTACCCATATACACTGAGAAATGGGGGAAAATATTCATTTTCTAAATGGGGTGGACTCATATATGCTGAGCACTGTGTTTATCATAAATTTATGTTCCTTAATTTTGTTAAAAATGTTAATATTTTTATTTAACAAAAATATTTAGTATAACAAATATTTAATATTGATATATAATATACAAAATATTAAATTATAATTTTATAATGAATAAATATTAACTAAACTATTTATATTTTTATAAATTAATTTGTATCAATAATGTTTTGTTAAATGTAATTAAAATGATATTTAAAATACTTAATTAAATATATTTATATAGGTTTTATTGTATTAACAGAAGACATTCATTACCATTTATAATGCAACTCTTTCCAGATGTTCTTCTTGAGAAAGAGTAAAAAAACATCAACAAAATCTGAGGATGGTCAGTTTAATGGGATCCATGTGTGGAGAGGATGTACATATAAACACTGCTCGAGTGTGTGTGTGTGTGTGTGTGTGTGTATGCAGGAGTGTGAATGTGTCTATATGTATGTGTGTATAAGTATGTGTGTGTAAGTATATGTGAGTGTGTATGTATATTTGTGTGTTTTGTGTTTTTCCAGAAGCGGAGACTCACATGCAGCATGAGCCCAAAGTATTCATCCGTCTCCGGCTTGATGGTGCGCAGTCGGGTGAGCAGCGGGTCTTTGAAGCCCCACAGCAGCTCGTCCACAGTGTGTGTCATGAACATCTCAGCGCCGATGGACTTCATGTACACAGACATAGCAGAGGAGACCCAGAATCCTGCACCTTTAACACGATTCATCACAGCCTGAAACACAACATGCGGATCACAAGCAGCTTTAACTCTTCACATCACAACACCACGATCAAAGCACGGCCTGCTGCTGCGGTCACCATGGAGATATCGGTGTTGTTCTAAATGTCTGAATGTTCAACATGATACGCATTCCACTGGGTCTGTCTTCCTTTCTCTCAAATGGTTACATTTTAAAAACACTTCACACACACATAAAGACACACACAGACTCACAAACATGGACTCACACACACACACACACTCTCTATCCCACACACGCACTCTCTCTCTATCATACACACACACACACACACACACACACACACAAACAAACAAAAACACACAGACTCACTCACTCACACTCTCTCTCACACACACACACACACACACTCACATACACACAATGTCCAACGTGCACACATTCATTCATTCATTTTCTTTTCGGCTTAGTCCCTTTATTCATCAGGGGTCACCACAGTGGAGTGAACCGCCAACTTATCCAGCATATGTTTAACGCAGCAGATGCAACCCAATACTGGGAAACACCCATACACTCTTGCATTCACACTCATACACTACACAAAATTTAGTTCACCAGTTCCCCTATAGCGCATGTGTTTGGACTGCGGGGGAAACCGGAGCACCCGGAGGAAACCCACACCAACACCGGGAGAACATGCAAACTCCACACAGAAACACCAACTGACCCAGCCAAGACTCGAACCAGCGACCTTCTTGCTGTGAGGTGATCGTGCTACCAACTGCGCCACCGTGACACCCCACGCGCACACATATAAACTACTCACAAACAAACAAACACACACACACACACACACACACACACACACACACACACACACACACACACACACACACGCACGCACACACACACACACACACACAAACAAACAAACAAAAACACACAGACTCACTCACTCGGGGAGAACATGCAAACTCCACACAGAAACGCCAACTGACACAGCCAAGACTCGAACCAGCGACCTTCATGCTGTGAGGTGATCGTGCTACCCACTTCGCCACCGTGACACCCCACGTGCACACATATAAACTACTCACAAACAAACAAACACACACACACACACACACACACACACACACAAACAAACAAAGAGACACACAGACACTTTCTCCACACACACACACACACACCCACACACATACACACACACACACCCAATTATACAGTTTTTGAAACATGTATTCAGAGGACACAGGACCGCTATCATCTACCACTACCATCTACTCATCCTCAAACTCAAATACAACAGCCCACAAGACAGCAGCCTTAATTTAAATATGCGTGCAAGGCTGCTTCTGAGGTTAGACACACAGTAGTGATGGGAAGTTCAGATCTTTAACGTGAACCGGATCTTTTGTAACAATCCTCCCATGTTAGGACTCATCATACCAAAATCATGTAGTCAGCAATCATAATTTCAGTCAGTTAAACATCAGCAGATCTGAAAAGTTGAAATGTTTCGCAACTGAACTGAAGCCTGACTCACTTTATTTAAACTCCATTACGAATTTCTGTTATGAAATAAACGTACGTTTCATCAGATCTTCTCATTTAAACCCTCGGTTTACCCACGCTGCAGTTGTTCAACTTCAAAAAGTTCACAAGACAAAAGTTCAGTCACAGCGGGCTGTCATATGCTGTTTGTGTTCGGTTCACTGAATCACGCATGAGTAGCATTATCGGTTCAAATCTGATCTCAGTGTACTGTTCTAATAACCGAATAACTCCATATATATGGGTTTATTTAGAGTCAGTGGGGGGTATTAGGCATGTTAATAAGTAAGTAGTTTATGGATAAGTGCTTACTAGAGATGTGAATCATTTCAAATGATTCAGTTCGATTTGGTAAACTAGTTCAACCGGTTCACTTAGAAGATTCGGTTAAAAGAACGATTCATTCACAATCGAATCACTAATACGGAAATAAAACCTATTATTGGGCACAAATGTGTTAAATGAATACTTTTAGTGTCTGCTTGGGTCGTATTTAATGCGTTTGGGTCGTATTTTATTTTGTTGTGGAAGCAACAGCGAGGATGACTGGAGGATCGGCTTGATCTGGCTAATGGCAGCAGGTTTACAGACTCTGAGGTGCTGTGCGGTCAAACAGCTGCAGCGCGCAGTAAATAGATTTACTTCTAAAAGGCATACAGTGTGTATTAAATACATTTACAAAGACGAACAGGAAGGAGGTTTTAGTTAGTCTGAGTTAGTTCTGTATGTACACAACACAGTTTCAGTTCATTCTAGGGTTTTTAAAAACTCATTTTTATTTTTGTTGACCAAAATATTTTTTAATTTTAGTTTTTTCATTTGTTTTCATAAACTATAATAACCTTGTCACACACACACACACACACACACACACACACACACACACACACACACACACACACACACACACACACACGCACACAGACTCACCACAGCAGGGATGTTTACAGTCGTCACCATGTCTACACTCGGGTCTCCCACTGACTTCTCCGGAACGAAGACAAACACTTTGGGTGTGTAAGCGGCCACTTTCGTCCCGTTGTCCACAAACGACACATTGCGTTTGGGCCTGTACTCTCTGAAAGCACACACACATACACACTGAGTTAAAATAATATGATTAGATCAGATTAGATAACATTTAGAGGAAATATGATGAGCAAGAAACCAAGAAAAGACATTAAAACCCAAACAATCACAGTCATGCAGTGGAAAATGAGGAGAAATGGACAATAATGCAAATAATGACCACAGGAAAGAAAACATGATCTGCAAGAACAGGATGTGGTACGCAAAATTATCCATATAATAAGTATAAATGACATGTTCAGAGTGCTGAAATGGGGAAAATGAGACGTATATAAAATGATAATAGATGGACAGAAAGTACAGTATGGTGCAAAACACTTGCTATTTGCATCAACATTATTAATGTATTTTCTGAATATATGAAACTTGTGGTTTTAGAGCGCAGTAGTTCATCAGTATGGTGTTTCTCCTCCTCCTCAACACAGCATCAGCAAGTCCTGCGCAGCGGCCAGAGAGGTCTTGAGCCATTCTTCTTCAGAACAGTCTTCAGGTCACTGTGATGCTGCTGGAGGAAAATCTATCCTGACTCGCTCCTCCAAAACACCCCAAAGTGCTTAATAATATTTAGGTCTGGGTACTGTGCAGGCCATGGGAGATGTTCAACTTCACTTTCATTTTGATCAAACCACTCTGTCACCAGTTTTGCTGTGTGTATTGCTGCATTATCACTCTAATACACACCATCGCCTTCAGAATACAATGTTTGACCCATTGGGTCGCATTGTCTTCCAGAGTGGTTGGGTAGTCCTTGGCAGTGACCCGGTGACCATCTAGCACCAGTATTGGGCAGAGGGCATGCCATAATACTGAGCCCAAACCATCACTGATCCCCTCAAGTTTCACTCCAGGCATCAGCAGTCTGGGGGGACACTTCTTTGGGGCTTCTCCACACCGTAACTCTCCCCGATGTAGGAAAGACAGCTAAGGTGAACTCATCATGGAACTTTATGCCCATCGACGATATATTTTACAGTGCGTACAGTAAGTCGTGCGGTGGTTTTCAGCGACAGGCTTCAGCCACTGTCTGTTTCAAGGTCATCAGTTCACCGCTCTTCACCGATGTTTACCGAGCACAAACACAGACGAGCAATCCGCAGATGAATCGACTGACCTTTACAGCTTTAAACGCTCCAGTGTCCATGTATCTGTGTTTGCACTCGGTGAAGAGAGGTGAACTGATGACCTTCATGGCCAATCACAGTCATTTCTGTTGAGCACTGGTGAATACTATGGCTAATCAGCGGTGTTTATGAGCAGGCTTTGGACGTTTTAAAAGTTCAGTACCAGGACAACACTATTACAGACAACACGAGGGTGTGCTACAGAGGACTGCAGTGTTTTATCGCTCACCGTGTTATAGGCTAAAGCAGGGAAGCGTCCCCACAGTGTTTACCTGCTGACATGAACTGAAGCCTAGGAGGACACTTGGGCGTATTACTCTAAAAGAGATTGTGATGTTGTTTGATGCCTAATATGCTTTAAATAGTTTAAATTAAACTGAACTGAATGATATTAAAGTGATGTTTACATCATTTATGCATTTTGAAATCGCGTCGACAGCTGGGGGTTTGTAGTCCACAGCATGTTGCTGCAATGTTTACAGTGCTGATCCTATACTTCTGGGTTTCGTCCCACTGCAGCCTCGCTGTCGTGTTTTAAAATGGCAGCCATGTGAAAGAAGCGTATGGTTTCACTACATGTGGAGAGCGTCACATGACCTTACTGCAATTGACGCAAATGACGTTTATTTATTATAAATATATTTATGCTTTTTTTGGAGTCAAACACTTTGGACAACGCTTGAACCAAATTTAAGACCTCATAAAAACATGATTAAGACTTTTTAAATCCTTTTAAGGGCCTTAATTTTCTCATAATTGATTTATCAACTTTTAATACTTTTTAAGACCTCGCGGACATCCTGTATTATGATAGGATAGTGGAGGACTAACAGGAAAGCGTTGAGAGCAGAGAGAGGAGAAGGATCGGCATAGGACCCTGAGCTGGGAATCTGACTCGGGTCGACGTGAGCACCATGGTGCTTCAGTATACGTCGCCGCACTTAACCACTAGGCTATTGGCGCTGACCAGACCAACAGTTTTGTTGGAAACAGGAGAGTTGAGCTGCACATTTAATTCTGCAGTGAACTGGGCAGCTGTGGTTTGATGTTTTGTTTTGTCAGCGGGACATCCATTTCAGACAGCTTCCACTGGAGTCCCCAATTCCTCCTGTTGGATGTGGTTCTTCTTCTTGGTGGTTTGTTAACATTAGCCTGGATACCGTGGCTCTTGATCATCACAGATGTGCCAGCGAGACGCACTGATGAACTCTGATATGTCACACATAATGTTGTGTGCACTGTAATATTTTAATGCTAATTTTTACTGGCCAGTGTAGTGTTGTAGGTTTGGCTAAATGTGATCAGCTGGTGTTCAATCTTCATTGATCTTCATTCCAGCAGTAAAAGCAGAGTGTGGAGGTTTCATTAGCAGAGGAACAGCACAGTTTTGGATCAAAAACTGCAACGCACACAACATTGTGACATATCAGAGTTCAGAAGAGGACAAATTGTTGCAACAATTTGGCAAGAAATTTCATATAAAGTGTAAATGATCAAATAAATAAGCATTTAGATTAAAATTATAGTCGTTCAAAAGCTCACATGACGCACAACTATGATGCACAACATTAGACGAATATAATTAGTGTCTGGCTCTCTGCAGCTCAACATCAGATCATAGATTTCTGCTGAAGTGTTTTCTGTTTGCTTTGAATTACCCAAGTTTAATGCAAACAAACTGAACACGGCTGGCCTTGGATCAGCGCAGACTTTGATATTTGTTTAAGGAGGGCCGTGAAGCTCAACACACACATGACGGCAAACACACTGATAAAACACCACACGCATTCAACTGTTTTACATTAATATTCAAAACACACACACACTGTATTATATATATTTGTAATAATTATCATGATAGGGTTTCATATGTTAAAAACTGCATGTATTTCATAATAATAATAATAATAATAATTCATTCACTCATTCATTCATTTTCTTTTGGACTTAGTCCCTTTATTCATCAGGAGTCACCACAGCGAAATGAACCGCCAACTTATCCAGCATATGTTTTACGCAGCGGATGACTTTCCAGCCGCAACCCAACACTGGGAAACATCTATGCTGTACACTTTTGCATTCACACTCATACACTATGGCCAATTTAGTTCATCAATTCCCCTATAGTGCATGTGTTTGGACTGTGGGGGAAACCAGAGCACCCGGAGGAAACCCACACCAACACTGGGAGAACATGCAGACTCCACACAGAAACACCAACTGACCCAGCCAGGACTTAAACCAGCGGCCTTCTTACTTCTTACTGTAATAATAATAATAATAATAATAATAATAATAATAATAATAATAATAACAACAACAACAACAACAACAACAACAACAATAATAATAATAATAATAAAAACAATTATAATAACAATAACAATAATAATACTAATAATAATAACAATAATAATAATAACAATAACAATAATAATACCAATAATAACAACAACAATAATAATAACAATAATAATAATAACAATAACAACAATAATAACAATAATAATAATAATAATAATAATAATAATAATAAAAAAAACAATTATAATAACAATAACAATAATAATACTAATAGTAATAACAATAATAATAATAACAATAACAATAATAATAACAACAACAACAACAACAATAATAATAACAATAATAAAAACAATTATAATAACAATAACAATAATAATACTAATAATAATAACAATAATAATAATAACAATAACAATAATAATACCAATAATAACAACAACAATAATAATAACAATAATAATAATAACAATAACAACAATAATAACAACAATAATAATAATAATAATAACAATAATAATAATAATAACAATAATAATAATAACAACAATAATAATAATAATAATAATAACAATAATAATAATTATAACAATAATAATAATAATAATTATTATTATTATTATAAAAATAATAATAACAATAATAATAATAATTATAATAATTATAACAACAATAATAACAATAATAATAATAACAACAATAATAATAAATAGCTTTAATTATTAATATTAGCAATTAATTAATCAATGCAAAATCATTTTACCAATATAAAATAATAATTTATTAAAAACTAATATATTATTATCTCTAATATGTTTAATTTATTATTTTATATGATTAATACTAATAATAATATAGTATTGATTATTAATGATAACAATTAATCAATCATTACAGTATAAATGTTCCAATATAGAATAATAATATATTAAAAACTAATACATTAATATTTCTAATAATATATTAAATAAAATAAATTATAGCATTAAAATGTGTGTGTGTGTGTGCGTGTGTGTGTGCGTGCGTGCGTGTGTGTTATTGTAAAAAAAATATTTAGAATATGCTAATGCTTTTTATTTAAAATATGTATATATACATACACATATTCAGATGTATGAAGGGATTGATGCTTAAGACACAAGATTAAAGCATTACATAATGCATATGGAGTAATTTCAGGAGATTAGACATGTGCTGTGATATTAACACAACAGTAAAGGTTTAGCGGTTCATATCTGCAGGTCACATTAGTTCTGTTTTACGACATGCATTTGTTTAAATTATTAAACAGCAGAAGCGGAGAACTGAGCACAATGTAACACAAGTCAATACAACACGGTTTGTCCATTAGTTTGCACATTTTCCCTCATTGGATTAAAAAGTTTATCCTACACAAGATTTAGGTGCATTTTTAAACAGATGCATCTATTTTATGCACATTTATAATTATTGCATAAAAATAGGCAGATGGAAACTTTATTGAAGTCAATGATTTGGTCTCTAAACCTTTTTTTTTTTTTAAATATCTTTAAATAAGAAGTTAATCCTTCTCAGTTGTCAATTTTCAAAATGTGTGCACACTTGGTGTTTCCATTAAAAGCACAGTTCATCTAACAATGAAATTCTGTCATCATTTACTGTTTCAAACCTTTAGCAGATTTTTTCTTCTGCTAAACACAAACAACGATACTTTGAAGAATGTTAGAAACCTGGAACCATTGACTTTCATTTGTTGTTCCTACTATGGAAGTCGATGGTTACCAGTTTCCAGCATTCTTCAAAATATCTTCATTTATGTTCAATAGAAGAAAGAAACTCATAAAGGTTTGAAAAAGAGTAAATAATGAATACTTTTTTAATTTTGGGGGTGAACCTGTAACCATTCACTTCCATTGACTTGTTTTTTCTACTACGGAAGTCAATGATTAACAATTTCCAGCATTCTTCAAAATATCTTCTTTTGTGTTCAATAGCAGAAAGAAACTCATAAAGGTTTGAAAAAGAGTAAATAGTGAGAACATTTTCAATTTTGGGGGTGAATATGTAACCATGGAGTTCCATTGACTTGTTTTTTCTACTACGGACGTCAATGATTAACAATTTCCAGCATTCTTCAAAATATCTTCTTTTGTGTTCAACAGAAAAAAAAACTCATGAGGGTTTAGAGCAACTTGAGGGAGAGTAAATAGTGAGTAAATTGGTGTTTTTGGGTGAACTGACCATTTACATTTATGATTTGTAATGCTATAAAGGTTTCACAGTATTTCCTCAATTTTTTTCTTCTGGAGAAAGTCTAATTTGTTTTATTTTGGCTAGAATAAAAGCAGTTTTTAATTTTTTAAACACCATTTTAAGGTCAATATTATGAGCCCCTTTAAGCTACATTTTTATTCGATAGTCTACAGAACAAACCATCATTATACAATAACTTGCCTAATTACCCTAACCTGCCTAGTTAACCTAATTAACCTAGTTAAGCCTTTAAATGTCACTTTAAGCTGTATAGAGGTGTCTTGAAGAATATCTAGTCTAATATTATTTACTGTCATCATGACAAAGAGAAAATAAATCAGTTATTAGAGATGAGTTATTAACACTATTATGATTAGAAATGTGTTGAAGAAATCTGCTCTCTGTTAAACAGAAACTGGGGGAAAACAGCGGGGCTAATAATTCAGGGGGGTTAATAATTTTGACTTCTGCATGTATTTTTGTGCATGTGAATCCTGCACGTGCTCAGTGTGTGTGTGTCTGCTGAAGTGTGTGTTGTCAATCTGAGCATAAATCCTCAGGCTGCGGCCGGAGAGTCTTTAAGATGCTTACAGGAGACTCGTGCGTAAGACAAACACACATCCCCTTGCTTTAATGCGTCTCCTGCTCTCCTCTTCAATAATTCATATAGCGCTGCACAACTGTATGCTTGATGGCTGATTCTGTTTCATGACATTACATGATGCCTTTCTCAGCCGTTTTTATTCATTTTAACCCTGTTTAAATATAAATATAATGTGTATTTCATTCTTTGTTATTTTTATTATTTGGAATACTTGTATTTTATTGGGCAGCATAGTGACTCACAGCAAGAAGGTCACTGGTTCGAGTCCCGGCTGGGCCAGTTGGTGTTTCTGTGTGGTGTTTGCATGTTCTCCCCGTGTTGGTGTGGGTTTCCTCCTGGTGCTCCGGTTTCCCCCACAGTCCAAACACATGCGCTATAGAGGAATTGATGAACTAAATTGCCCGTAGTGTATGTGTGTGTGTGAGAATGAGTGTGTATGGGTGTTTCCCAGCACTGGGTTGCATCTGAAAGGGCGTAAAACATATGCTGGAATAGTTGGCGGTTCATTCCGCTGTGGTGACCTCTGAAATAGAGACTAAGTTTAAGAAAAAATGAATGTCGTATTTCATGTTTCACTTCTTCTAGTCCAAATATCTAAAAATTCGTAAATCAAGAAGCATTTTCTGCACAAGCACAACTTATTTTCTAGCTTTCAGAAATAATGAGTCAATATTAAGTGAGTTTGTGATTAAAATAAGCAAAATAATCTGCTAATTAAGTAAGCAAAATATTCTTATGTCAAAAGAAAAAACAAGATTATTTTTCTTACCCCACTGGCAGATTATTTAGTATGATTATTATGTTATGTGATTCATTTTAATATGCTATTAAACATTTTGTTTGGCTGTTTTATAATAAAAAAAACAAGAAAAATGCACCTTGTAAAATATAACAGCATGTTTTGTTATGCTTCACTTGCACATTCACATCAAGACTGAAACACATCTGTTTAGCTGTGCTTTATCTAAATGAGCACACCGCTACGTCCTACAGATCGCACTATAATGTCTTGCTTCTCTTCTTCATTTATTTATAACCTGTTTTAACACATTTTGTTTTTAATTATTTTAATCATTTTATTTTCTTGTCTCTTTTGTTCTTGTTTATGTAAAGCACTTTGAATTACCACTGTGTATGACATGTGCTGTATAAATAAACTTATTGCCTTTATGTCTTACACTTGCATCTTACATTATTCAGTTATATAGTGTTTGTATGTTATTTTATAAAATGTTTTGCTATTGTACTGTATATGTGTTACTATAATTTATGTACAGTGTTTTAATGACAAAACAACAGCATGCACAGTTTATAATAATTCATAACAAGGAATAGCAAAAACAAGCAACCTATTTTATTTATGTGATGCTATTGTGTTATGTTTTGATGTTAAATAATAAAAAAACATTACAACATAATAGATAAACATGTTTTGTGAGTGTTTGTTAGGTTTGGAGTTAACATTGTTTTATGTCATTTTTTTAAAATATGTTAATTAATTTTATTTCAGATTTTATTAAAAAAAAAAAAACAAAGCCAAATAGCATGTTAACTTTCATTTAATCTTCTTATTTATTTTGTTTAATGCTATTTATTTGGCCAACTTGGCCATGCAGGACTCCCTAGAAGAGATTTCGTTTATCTCAATGAGACCTTAATGGAAAAATACAGGCTAAATAAATAAAATGCTATGCTTTAAGCGTATTGAGACATTGATCTCAGAGGAGGACAGAGATCATAGGGCTTTACCCAGTGACTCAGCATAAAAAAAAACACTATTTCACAAGCCTGATTTCTGCTTCACTTTTGGTATTATTCTGACCAAATATGAGTCTAGAAATGCTTATGAGAACTAGTTCTTAGACAGAAGCATCTGGATAGGAACTATAAGAGAATAACACCTGTTGAAGATGTTTTATAAATAGTGGTATTTTGGACTAATGTGGGCGGAGCTACCCAATGTAAAGCCACAGAAATAATCAATAGCGTTGCTCGATATAAACATTTTTCGAAAGAGCTCCACTTCCGATTATTAGTTTTGAAATCAATGTGTTTGATTCAGAATTGGTTCATCACTGTCACTTTAGATAGTTTTTTGATACTTTCCACTAGTTATATATAATTTACATGTATTGAATATTATATTAAAGCGTATAACTTTAATTGCATGCATTCCACACCAAAAAAATATGTCTAAAATGTGCAAAACTGTCAATAAGACACTAATTGTACAGTCAAATCACAACATTAAAACCCTAAACTATGAGCATGCAGTTAATTGTTTATTAATATTAATATTGATTAATAATCAAAATACAATTTAACTAAATATATTTTAACTATATTTAAGAAATAATAATGAAAATGTAAGCTTATGACTTAAAGTAGCCTGATTGCTGATAGTGATGGGATAATTCGATCATTTTACCCACCCTTTAAGTCTCGTTCAGTGAGATGACTACATCTTATTCAAGCCATTTCTTTCAGTTTGCTAAAATATCATTCAAATGTTAATCCAAACACATCTTCAACTAGCTCAAATGCTGATCAAACTACAAACAAGGCAGAACTAGAATGCTGAGAGAAAGAGAAAATAATCCATCAATAGCCGCATTTCCACTATCGGGCCAGTGCGAGCCAGGGCTTTAATCGGGCCAGGCCGGGCCAATAGCCCGGGAGGTTGAGAAATGAGGCTGAAATCATGTCGCGTTTCCACTGTCGGGCTAGTTGCTCGCAGCGCGTCATGCAAACACCGCCCCCAGAACGTCCCCCGAATCAAACGTCACATAACCCGTCACACAACCCGCCCACTTCAGCGGGAACAAAAAACTCAAATTATAACAAAACGTAGTGATGCCACAAACACAACCTGGCATCACTACGAGAGCTGGAAGATGGAGAACACCGAAGCCATTGCTTTTTTACTGTTTGTGGTCTGTTGGTGTAAGGCCAGACAGCGATCCCTGGATAAGGACATTCGAGTTCGGCGGCATTTACTTCGAACACAGATTTTGGCTGCAAGGCGCAAAAGAGCAGCCGAGCGACAAGAACGACGTATACAACGACAACTGCAACGACAGTGGATGAACATGGTAATATTTCCCGTGATTGTTTTTGTAGCATTTTGTTGTTTGTAAATACCATCATATTTGCCGTGTTGTTGTTAATGCCATCGATTGTAAGGATGTAACCGGATGATAAGTATTTCATTTCTTGCTCTTAAAGTAGCATATATGCATAAAAACGTACTGACCAGTACTGTCTGCTGTCCATTTTTTCTTCTTCTTAGTGAGTTGATCAAGCGCGATAGCAAAACAAATGTACGGGAAGAAAGCATCTTGTCTCCTCTTTACCTGACAGGAAAACTCCGCCTTTGTACGTAACCCCGCCCCGAAGCCCCAGTTGGCCCTCCTTGGCCCAAGGTATTCGGCGGGCCGAAAAAGGCCGGACGCTGGCCCCAAGGAAGCCCCGCTTTGGCCCGATTACGCCCCGGAAGTGATAGTGGAAACGCGACTGGCGTTGGCTCGCCCTGGCTAGCTCGCTTTAGGCGCGATAGTGGAAACGCGGCTATTGTTTACTTGGGTCTTCTGTCTATTATTAGCTCAGCGTTTTTATGCTTATTTTGCACTGATAGGAATAATAATGTAGGATCAACTGAGTAGGATAAACTTTTTATCCGATAAGAATAATGGCCCATAAACTACAATGTAAACAGATTTAGTGGGTAAAGTCAACGCATGCAGTTCATCAGTATGTGTGATGTGTGCAGCACATGTTTCCAGCACATTACATAAGATCTGAAATGTTGTTGTGCTGATTGTAAAAGGCCTCAGCCCTCCGTCATAACAGTGCTTCAGTATTATTATTCTTCTATTATTATTCCCTTCCAGAACTGTCTTGAGCATCCGCCAACCCTAAGAGTGTCCCACGCCTCTAAAAGCCACACTACACTTCTCTCAGTGATATCTGTGCAAGTTTAGCAGGAAGTCGTGATTTTGTTCTCTTTAGCTTCTCATGGGATGGAAATGCTACTTTATTTACAAATATTTGTATGCTCATAATAATTCACATAAATCTAATGCACATCTGTGGATGGAAACACAGCTATTGTTGTCTCAGTTTTTGTTTGCATGTGAACCCAATCATCCGATGGTCGGTGTGTGTTATGTACCTGTAAGTGTACGGCCCCATCTCAGACAGACGAGCTTTAGCTTCTCCTTTCAGGAAAGCCTCAGGATTGGTGACATTGAAGAAGAAAAACTCCATGTACACTGGAGGAGGAGGATTCTTCCATGTGGCAAACACTTTACTGCCTTCTGTCAACGTTATCTCCTGAAAACACACACACACACACACCACTGTATGAGAATTCATCATAAACATGTGTGGGTTCGGTTTCGAGGCCTGGTCAAACTCTTTAAATCATGTCTGTCAGCGCTGAACTCATTCTCTATGAAAAATGACTTACTGAAGTATGTTTTACAAGATAAAGAGGTCATGAACTTTCATTTTGTGAATTTTGTACTGTTCTCTGAGAACTAAAACATGCTTACTTCACTTGTGAGTAAATACCCTGTGAGTAAACCTGTTGCTTTAAAGCGATTAATTGACTTTACTTAAATGAGTAAACCTGTTGCTTTAAAGTGATTAGTTGTTTTTACTTAAAATAAGGGAGTAAACCTGTTGCTTTAAAGCTATTAATTGACCTTACTTAAATAAGTGAGTAAACCTGTTGCTTTAAAGTGATTAGTTGTTTTTACTTAAAATAAGGGAGTAAACCTGTTGCTTTAAAGCTATTAATTGACCTTACTTAAATAAGTGAGTAAACCTGTTGCTTTAAAGTGATTAGTTGTTTTTACTTAAAATAAGGGAGTAAACCTGTTGCTTTAAAGCTATTAATTGACCTTACTTAAATAAGTGAGTAAACCTGTTGCTTTTAAATCGATTAGTTGACCTTACTTAAATGAGTAAACCTGTTGCTTTAAAGCGATTAGTTGATTTTACTTAAATATGTAAACCTGTTGCTTTAAAGCGATTAATTGATTTTACTTAAATGAGTAAACCTGTTGCTTTAAAGTGATTAGTTGTTTTTACTTAAAATAAGTGAGTAAACCTGTTGCTTTAAAGCTATTAGTTGACCTTACTTAAATAAGTGAGTAAACCTGTTGCTTTAAAGTGATTAGTTGACCTTACTTAAATAAGTGAGTAAACCTGTTGCTTTAAAGTGATTAGTTGACCTTACTTAAATAAGTGAGTAAACCTGTTGCTTTTAAATCGATTAGTTGACCTTACTTAAATGAGTAAACCTGTTGCTTTAAAGCAATTAGTTGACTTTACTTAAATTAAGTGAGTAAACCTGATGCTTTTAAAGCGATAAGTTGACCATACTTAGGTGAGTAAACCTGTTGCTTTTCAAGTGATTAGTTGACTTTAATTAAAATAAGAGAGTAAACCTGTTACTTTAAAGTGATTAGTGGACTTTACTTAAATCAGTGAGTAAACCTGTTGATTTTAAAGCGATTAGTTGACTTTACTTAAATCAGTGAGTAAACCTGTTTCTTTTAAAGCGAATAGTTGGCTTTAAATGGTGAACTTGGCAAACGCATATTTTCCACATTTATGCACATCTTGGCATTTCCTTTAAAAATCCTTTCATGCAACATTCCTAAATGCACACGATGAGAGGCTAACTAATCTAGAAAATCTGAGTGGATGACTAGTCTACAGACACTTAAACTGAATGTGACTGCCCTACGGAGTAAAATTGCTGCTCTTCAGGTCAAGTACATAGATTTGGAATGTCGTTTCTTGACAAAGCAATCTGCGTCTTGTGGGTATTTCTGAAGGTATGAAGGGTACACAGCCTACAAAGTTCATTGCAGAAACACTGCAAGAGATATTCAGGCTCCACGAACCCCTGCTTCTTACCCAAGTGCATTGCACATTATCCGCGCGACCAGCTAAGTGTCAGCGGACGTGGCCGTTTGTCATATGCTTTCATATGTCAAAATAGGTGGATGGATAACTAGTGTCACCTGAGGTCATGACCTCCTGACCTCAGCGCTACATTACTGCCCACTCGAATGTAACATTTATAAATATGAGGACATTCCTGAAAGCCACTCAGATCCCGTTTGTTCTGCAGTGCTGACGTATTACAACAGCTATGAAGGACGTTATTGTATACAGTGTTTCCAAACGCTCTGGGTCAATCTCTGCAGTGTGAAGAGTGACCCTTCAGAGGCATTGAAACATCGACCACAGGGGAAGACAGAGATCCAGCTTTGCCCCGTGATTCAGCATTTCACAAGCTTCAGTCTATCAGAAACAAATCTGGCTCACTTTTCAGCCAGCAACTTACACAGAAGAAGACTTGCGTAACATGCGAAATGACCAGCCAGTCCTTCAGAGGCTGTGCACTGCGAAAAACGTGTTTCTTACCTAGAGTTTTTGTCTTGTTTCTAGTCCAAATACCTAGAAATTCTGAAATCAAGAGGCATTTTCCAGACTAGCAAAATTTATTGTTTTGTTTTAAGAAACAATGAGTCAAAATTAGGTAAGTTTTTCTTTAAAATGAGCTAAATAATGTGCCAATGGTGACTCTTTATTTCTGAAAACAAGATAACAATTTTCACTTGTCCAGAAAATGCTTCTTGATACAAGAATTTTTGCTTGAAAAAAGCAAGAAAGTCGCTAGTTCAAGTCTCGGCTGGGTCAGTTGGTGTTTCTGTGTGGAGTTTGCATGTTCTCCCCGTGTTGGCATGGGTTTCCTCTGCATGCTCTGGTTTCCCCCACAGTCCAAACACATGCGCTATAGAGGAATTGATCAACTAAACTGGCCGTAGTGTATGAGTATGAATGAGTGTGTGTGGGTGTTTCTCAGCAGCTGGATGTGCATCTGCTGCGTAAAACATATGCTGGAATAGTTGGCAGTTCATTACGCTGTGGTCACCTCTAAAATAGAAACTGAGCCGGAGGAAAATGAATGAATAAATTAATGTTTGTCTAGAAAATGTAGAAACAAGACAAAAACTCTATGAAAGAAAAGCATTTCTGCAATGTAGATCTCAAAACTGAGGCTGATACGACAGAATATTGATGCAAAGTCAATGATGTAGTACATTAAAGATACACAAGAAGTAGCTACAGTAGCGATACAATACATGCTTATGTAATAAAAAATATATCTATAGGTTTATGGTATGTTAAGCCTCATTCACACTACAAGGGATGAAGTATGAGCGAAGTATGAGTGACCTCCGGTGACCTCCGTCTACACAAGCAACAGCGACTGCTGGTGACCAGGTGGGCGTGTTGATCGATGCGACAACATTAAAAAATCCTTCAACTTTATGCAAATTAAGAGCAACTTTCTTGAGCGACAGCCAATAGGAGCACCAGTAGAGCTCACATGATCCTCTCTCGGCTCGCTCAGAGGCCGGTTGTATTCGTGCTGTATATACGTACACACCCCTGCGTTTGAAGCAGATCACCACCCAGAGCCACAGGCAGCTACATAGACGCTGCTAGTCTGAATGAGGCATTATGCTGCATTATATTACGTTATTAAATGTTTGTTTGTTTGCTAAAACTGTTTTTTTTTTTAACATCTTAGTTAGTTTTTGCCTTGTTTCTTGTCCAAATATCTAAAGATTCTTCAATCAAAAGCATTTTCTGGACAAGCCAAAAATATTGAGCATAATATAATATAATAACAGTATTATTGTCTTCAGAAATAACGAGTTCAAATAAAGCGAGTTCTTCATAAAAACAAGCTAAATAATCTGCCAATGGGGTGAGTGAAATAATCTAGTTTATTTTCTTTTGACATTTTATTTCGCTTACCCCATTGGCAGATTATTTAGCTTGTATAAATTAGGGCGGAGCTACAAATGCCTGTGTGTCAGCATAGTGGCGTTTTCAAAAACAGGACTAGCGTTTTCAGTGCTGGTCAGGTGTGAGTGTGTGCTTCATGCTTCTGTCAGTCGCTCCTGTCTCTGTTCATCTAAAACTCCACATCTATAATCCTCTTAGTCTATGCTGACATTATCTTCAGCAGCTCAAACACTCTAATGGCTAATGGACAGACGGCTGCTTCTCACTCAGGGCTGCTGTTTATGCTAATGAGATGGAGAGATGAGCACTAGTGGGCGGAGCTTTCCCCCTCTGATGACACGTACAAAGGGAGAATGTCAATCAAAGTGTTTTTATTTAGTCGGATTATCACAAATACAATTAATTGATGTTGACCATCAGAGGCTGGAGATATTCACACACTCCTGACACACACACACACACAACTGGGTTTAAACACCTTATGAAAGTCATTTGTGCGTAATAGGTGTCCATTAACTTGTCCGAAGCTGATCTCAGGGATAGGGAATGTGGTGATAACGCAGTTAAATTAAGAAGCATTTTTTTAGACAAGCAAAAATATCGTCTTGTTTTTAGACATATAATAAATCAAATTTATTGAGTTTTTTTGCTTAAAACAAGAAAAATAATCTGCCAATGGGGGAAGCAAAATAATCTAGTTTTTCCTTTTGGCGTAAGATTACTTCCCTTACCCCACTGGAAGATTATATTGCCTGTTTTAGGGAAACACTCACTTCATTTTGACTCATTATTTCTGAAAACTAGACAATATTTTTGCTAGTCTATAAAAATGCTTCTTGATTTAAGAATTTTTAAATATCTGGATTAGAAACAAGACAAAAACTCTGAGTAAAAGAAGCATTTTTTGCAGTGACTTTAAATTGAAAAATGAATGTGCTGCGCTGAGTATAAATGTACACGTTCATAAATGTTCAGATAGACTGAATGACCTGCAATAATCCTGACCCATAATGCCTCAGTGAATGAATCACACACACACACACACTGAACATCTGATTCATCAGCTCATCAGGGTTTATATCAGGGTTTCTGAAAGGCTGAAACTGATGAATATTGTCGATATATGCTGAGTGTAATGTTATCTTCATCCTCTGAGCTGATAACTGATCATAGATTAGATGATATTACTGAATTAAACATTTAAACCACCATTAACCTACAGCACAAACCTACCAGCAGAGAAGAAGACCAATCAAACACTGAGTTAGAGTCCTATAAAAGCACTGAAACTCACACACACACACAAATGCGCACACACACACACTAGCTCAGTCATATACACACACTCGAACACACAAATACATTCCTATACACACACTTATGCACACTCTCACAAGCACACTCACTCACACTGACTCACTCATATACACACACTCGAACACACAAATATGTTCCCATACACACACACACTCACACATGCACAAACACTCTCACACACACACTTAAAAACACACAAACGTTTCCTACACACATATCAAATCAAGCATCCACACACACTCTCTCTCAAACACACTAATATACACACACTCAAACACACACACACGTTCCCATACACACACTCACTCAAACACTCATATACAAACTCACTCGCTTTCATACACACTCACAAACATTCTCTTTCTCACACACACACTTACTCACACATTCTCACAAAGACACACACACATACACGTTCCCATACATACACACACTCACTTACTCGCTCTCACACACACTCATATAGACACAAACACACACACACACTCATGCACTCAAACATGTTCCCATACACACAATCTCACTCACTCAAACACTCATATACACACACTCATACACACAACATGTTCCCATACACACTCACTCAAACACTGACCCACACACAAACATTTGCAGACACACACTCATATAAATACACTCATATAGACACAAACACACACACTCACACATGCACAAACACTCTCTCACACACACTTAAATACACAAACGTTTCCTACACACATATTAAATCAAGCATCCACACACACTCTCTCTCAAACACACTCAAACACACACACACGTTCCCATACACACACTCACTCAAACACTCATATACAAACTCACTCGCTTTCATACACACACATTCTCTCTCACACACACACTCACACATACTCACAAAGACACACACACATACACGTTCCCATACATACACACACTCACTCATATGCACACTCACTTACTCGCTCTCACACACTCATATAGACACAAACACACACACACACACTCATGCACTCAAACATGTTCCCATACACACAATCACACTCACTCAAACACTCATATACACACACTCATACACACAACATGTTCCCATACACACTCACTCAAACACTGACCCACACACAAACATTTGCAGACACACGCTCATATAAATACACTCATATAGACACAGACACACACACTCACACATGCACAAACACTCTCTCACACACACTTAAAAACACACAAACGTTTCCTACACACATATTAAATCAAGCATCCACACACTCTCTCTCAAACACACACACGTTCCCATACACACACTCACTCAAACACTCATATACAAACTCACTCGCTTTCATACACACACACACACTCACTCATACATACTCACAAAGACGCTCACACATGCACGTTCCCATACATACACACACTCACTCATATACACACTCACTTACTCGCTCTCACACACACTCATATAGACACAAACACACACACGCTCATGCACTCAAACATGTTCCCATACACACAATCTCTCACTCAAACACTCATATACACACACTCATACACACAACATGTTCCCATACACACTCACTCAAACACTGACCCACACACAAACATTTGCAGACACACGCTCATATAAATACACTCATATAGACACAAACACACACACATTCGATCAAACACTCACTCACACAAACAAACATTCACACACACACACACTCATATAGTAGAAATCACACACACACACACACGCACACACACATTTTCTCTCTCTTTCATTCTCACATACACACTCATGTGGCTGGACTGAATGACCCTCGCTAACACACACACACACACACACACACACACACCTCAGAGATCACATGACCATCAGCTCACACTCATTCCTGAACTTTTCTTCTCTTCTCCTCTATTCTCATGTAAAACTCCAGCAGCCACAAGCCAAGACTTACAGAAAAACACACTCCAGAGGAACAATGAGGAGTTTATACTCATCTTAAGCTGCGCTGGAATTTAACACTCGCTTAACGGACAGAAGTGTGTGTACAGTATGTAACGAACACCACACAAACGATACAGAAACAGATGAAGCTTTCATCTTCATGGGAAATGAATTATTTTCAAACATCATTTTTAACACGGAAAGAAAAAATCTGTATTATTTTCTTATAATATTTTACACTTTAAGCTGAATATCTTAAAAAATAACTAGTAAAACACAAATATACTGTTATCATGACAAATTAAAATAAATGTGTTAAAAATAAAATTTAAAACTAGAGAAAAATCTGTTTATTTTTAATTCATTCATTCATTTCAGAGGTGGCCACAGCAGAATGAACCGTCAACTATTCCAGCATATGTTTTACACAGCCGATGCCCTTCCAGCTGCAACCCAGTACTGGGAAACACCCAAACACACTCATTCACACAACACATTCATACACTACGGTCAATTTAGTTAATCAATTCCCCTATAGCGCATGTGTTTGGACTGTGGGGGAAACCGGAGCACCTGGAGGAAACTTGGGTTGGACCCCCTTTTGCCTTCAGAACTGTCTTAATCCTTGGTGGCAGAGATTCAATAAGCTACTGGAAATATTCCTCAGAGATTTTGCTCCATATTGACATGATAGCATCACACAGTTACTGCAGATTTGTCAGCTGCACATACATGATGCCAATCTCCCGTTCCACCACATCCCATAGGTGCTCTATTGGATTGAGCTCTGGTGACTGTGGAGGCCATTTGAGTACAGTGAACTCATTGTCATGTTCAAGACACCAGTCTGAGATGATTCACGCTTTATGACATGGTGCGTTATCCTGCTGGAAGTAGCCATCAGAAGATGGAGACACTGTGCTCATAAAGGGATGGACATGGTCAGCAACAATACTCAGGTAGGCTGTGGTGTTGACACCATGCTCAATTGGTACTAATGAACCCAAAGTGTGCCAAGACAATATCCCCCACACCATTACACCACCACCAGCAGCCTGAACCGCTGATACAAGGCAGGATGGATCCATGCTTTCATGATGTTGAGGCCAAATTCTGACCCGACCATCCGAATGCTGCAGCAGAAATGGAGACTCATCAGACCAGGCAACGTTTCTCCAATCTTCTATTGTCCAGTTTTGGTGAGCCTGTGTGAATTGTAGCCTCAGTTTCCTGTTCTTAGCTGACAGGAGCGGCACCCGGTGTGGTCTTCTGCTGCTGTAGCCCATCCGCCTCAAGGTTGGACGTGTTGTGTGTTCAGAGATGCTCTTCTGCAGACCTCGGTTGTAATGAGTGCTTATTTGAGTTACTGCAGCAGATCGTCTTGACCATGTCTACATGCCTAAATTCATTAAGTTGCTACCATGTGATTGGCTGATTAGAAATTTGTGTTAACGAGCAGTTGGACAGGTGTACCTAATAAAGTGGCCGGTGAGTGTATATCTGAAATGCATATTTAGGCCAGTCTTCAAAGTCACACTATCCTTTAGAAATATATTAATTTGAATGATTTAATGATTATTATTAGTGTTAAAAACAGTGGATATTTTTAATTCTATTTTTACATGAACATTGAACATTCTATTTTTGCAGTTACATTGTTAAAAGCTTTCATGTCACATTTGTTTACAATCTGTGTTCAAATTGTATTCAGAATCTTAGCTGACTGATAAAACGTTTCCTGCAGCTAAAATACTGGAGACAGCAGAAAAAAATGCTGAACTCAGAAAATGAAATGCCTCCAAGCCTATAATTGCTCTGTTAGTAAAATAAAGAGCAAACACTTGAGAAATCTTTAATTGCTGATGTGAATGAAAGGCTCAGCAAAAACACCACCATGTTCTCCTCCTCTGCTTTGTAGTTTGTGGATTATGTCAAGAAATTCGGACGGATTGAGGTCAGACCCACTGACCAACAACTACTAGTTGCCTAAATATACTTTTTAATATCTTACTGTGATTATAAAAAAATCCATTGCATTTCTCATTGAATCTGCAATTTTAAAGTGCAAGTAAATGTTGATATTTTGAAACAATGTTATTTTAGTTACTTCAATATTTTCTGTTTTTTACATGATTTAGATTTAAAAAGTTATTAAAATGTCTAATACACATAAACAATATAAACATTGCATTTATTTGATCAAATATCTTGTCAACATTTTTGTTGTCAACAGAGTTGACGTAACAGAGTTGATGATAACAGAGTTGACAGTAACAGAGTTGACGTAACAGAGTTGACGTAACAGAGTTGATGATAACTGAGTTGAAGATAACAGAGTTGACAGTAACAGAGTTGATGATAACTGAGTTGACGGTAACAGAGTTGATGACAACAGAGTTGACGATAACTGAGTTGATGGTAATAGAGTTGACGATAACAGAGTTGATTATAACAGAGTTGATGGTAACAGAAATGTCAGTAGGAGAGTTGACAGTAAGAGAGTTGATGATAACAGGATTGATGGTAACAGAGTTGACAGTAACAGAGTTGACGGTAACAGAGTTGATGGTAACAGAGTTGATGATAACAGGATTGATGGTAACAGAGTTGACAGTAACAGAGTTGACAGTAACAGAGTTGACGGTAACAGAGTTGACAGTAACAGAGTTGACGATAACAGGGTTGACGGTAACAGAGTTGACAGTAACAGAGTTGACGTAACAGAGTTGATGATAACAGAGTTGCTGGTAACAGAGTTGACGATAACAGAGCTGATGATAACAGAGTTGACGGTAACAGAGTTGATGATAACTGAGTTGACGGTAACAGAGTTGACGATAACAGAGTTGACGTAACAGAGTTGACGTAACAGAGTTGACGTAACAGAGTTGACGATAACAGAGTTGATTATAACAGAGTTGATGGTAACAGAAATGTCAGTAGGAGAGTTGACAGTAAGAGAGTTGATGATAACAGGATTGATGGTAACAGAGTTGACAGTAACAGAGTTGACGGTAACAGAGTTGATGGTAACAGAGTTGATGATAACAGGATTGATGGTAACAGAGTTGACAGTAACAGAGTTGACGGTAACAGAGTTGACAGTAACAGAGTTGACGATAACAGGGTTGACGGTAACAGAGTTGACAGTAACAGAGTTGACGTAACAGAGTTGATGATAACAGAGTTGCTGGTAACAGAGTTGACGATAACAGAGCTGATGATAACAGAGTTGACGGTAACAGAGTTGATGATAACTGAGTTGACGGTAACAGAGTTGACGATAACAGAGTTGACGTAACAGAGTTGACGTAACAGAGTTGACGTAACAGAGTTGACGATAACAGAGTTGACGGTAACAGAGTTGATGATAACTGAGTTGACGGTAACAGAGTTGACGATAACAGAGTTGACGTAACAGAGTTGACGTAACAGAGTTGACGATAACAGAGTTGACGGTAACAGAGTTGACGGCAACAGAGTTGACGATAACAGAGTTGATGATAACAGAGTTGACGTAACAGAGTTGACGTAACAGAGTTGACGATAACAGAGTTGATGATAACAGAGTTGCTGGTAACAGAGTTGACGATAACAGAGTTGACGATAACAGAGTTGACGTAACAGAGTTGACGATAACAGAGTTGACGATAACAGAGTTGACGTAACAGAGTTGACGATAACAGAGTTGATGATAACAGAGTTGCTGGTAACAGAGTTGACGATAACAGAGTTGATGATAACAGAGTTGACGATAACAGAGTTGAAGATAACAGAGTTGACGGTAACAGAGTTGACGGCAACAGAGTTGACGATAACAGAGTTGATGATAACTGAGTTGACGGTAACAGAGTTGACGATAACAGAGTTGACGTAACAGAGTTGACGTAACAGAGTTGACGATAACAGAGTTGATGATAACAGAGTTGCTGGTAACAGAGTTGACGATAACAGAGTTGACGATAACAGAGTTGACGTAACAGAGTTGACGGTAACAGAGTTGACGGCAACAGAGTTGACGATAACAGAGTTGATGATAACTGAGTTGACGGTAACAGAGTTGACGATAACAGAGTTGACGTAACAGAGTTGATGATAACAGAGTTGACGGTAACAGAGTTGCTGATAACAGAGTTGATGGTAACCGAGTTGACGATAACAGAGTTGATGGTAACAGAGTTGACGGTAACAGAGTTGACGGTAACAGAGTTGATGATAACAGAGTTGACGATAACAGAGTTGACGATAACAGAGTTGATGATAACAGAGTTGATGATAACAGAGTTGACGATAACAGAGTTGACGATAACAGAGTTGATGATAACAGAGTTGATGATAACAGAGTTGACGGTAACAGAGTTGCTGATAACAGAGTTGATGGTAACCGAGTTGACGATAACAGAGTTGATGGTAACAGAGTTGACGGTAACAGAGTTGACGGTAACAGAGTTGCTGGTAACAGAGTTGACGTAACAGAGTTGACGTAACAGAGTTGACGGCAACAGAGTTGATGATAACTGAGTTGACGATAACAGAGTTGAAGGTAACAGAGTTGATGGTAACAGAGTTGATGATAACAGAGTTGACGATAACAGAGTTGATGGTAACAGAGTTGACATAACAGAGTTGACGGTAACAGAGTTGACGGCAACAGAGTTGATGATAACAGAGTTGACGATAACAGAGTTGATGGTAACAGAGTTGACGATAACAGAGTTGATGATAACAGAGTTGATGATAACAGAGTTGACGATAACAGAGTTGATGGTAACAGAGTTGACGATAACAGAGTTGATGATAACAGAGTTGACAATAACAGAGTTGACGATAACAGAGTTGATGGTAACAGAGTTGATGGTAACAGAGTTGACATAACAGAGTTGACGGTAACAGAGTTGACGGCAACAGAGTTGATGATAACAGAGTTGACGATAACAGAGTTGATGGTAACAGAGTTGACGATAACAGAGTTGATGATAACAGAGTTGACAGTAACAGAGTTGATGATAACTGAGTTGACGGTAACAGAGTTGATGATAACTGAGTTGACGGTAACAGAGTTGATGATAACAGAGTTGATGATAACAGCGTTGACGATAACAGAGTTGATGGTAATAGACTTGACGATAACAGAGTTGATGATAACAGCGTTGACGATAACTGAGTTGACATAACAGAGTTGATGATAACTGAGTTGAAGATAACAGAGTTGACAGTAACAGAGTTGATGATAACTGAGTTGACGGTAACAGAGTTGATGACAACAGAGTTGACGATAACTGAGTTGATGGTAATAGAGTTGACGATAACAGAGTTGATTATAACAGAGTTGATGGTAACAGAAATGTCAGTAGGAGAGTTGACAGTAAGAGAGTTGATGATAACAGGATTGATGGTAACAGAGTTGACAGTAACAGAGTTGACGGTAACAGAGTTGATGGTAACAGAGTTGATGATAACAGGATTGATGGTAACAGAGTTGACAGTAACAGAGTTGACGGTAACAGAGTTGACAGTAACAGAGTTGACGATAACAGGGTTGACGGTAACAGAGTTGACAGTAACAGAGTTGACGTAACAGAGTTGATGATAACAGAGTTGCTGGTAACAGAGTTGACGATAACAGAGCTGATGATAACAGAGTTGACGGTAACAGAGTTGATGATAACTGAGTTGACGGTAACAGAGTTGACGATAACAGAGTTGACGTAACAGAGTTGACGTAACAGAGTTGACGTAACAGAGTTGACGATAACAGAGTTGATTATAACAGAGTTGATGGTAACAGAAATGTCAGTAGGAGAGTTGACAGTAAGAGAGTTGATGATAACAGGATTGATGGTAACAGAGTTGACAGTAACAGAGTTGACGGTAACAGAGTTGATGGTAACAGAGTTGATGATAACAGGATTGATGGTAACAGAGTTGACAGTAACAGAGTTGACGGTAACAGAGTTGACAGTAACAGAGTTGACGATAACAGGGTTGACGGTAACAGAGTTGACAGTAACAGAGTTGACGTAACAGAGTTGATGATAACAGAGTTGCTGGTAACAGAGTTGACGATAACAGAGCTGATGATAACAGAGTTGACGGTAACAGAGTTGATGATAACTGAGTTGACGGTAACAGAGTTGACGATAACAGAGTTGACGTAACAGAGTTGACGTAACAGAGTTGACGTAACAGAGTTGACGATAACAGAGTTGACGGTAACAGAGTTGATGATAACTGAGTTGACGGTAACAGAGTTGACGATAACAGAGTTGACGTAACAGAGTTGACGTAACAGAGTTGACGATAACAGAGTTGACGGTAACAGAGTTGACGGCAACAGAGTTGACGATAACAGAGTTGATGATAACAGAGTTGACGTAACAGAGTTGACGTAACAGAGTTGACGATAACAGAGTTGATGATAACAGAGTTGCTGGTAACAGAGTTGACGATAACAGAGTTGACGATAACAGAGTTGACGTAACAGAGTTGACGATAACAGAGTTGACGATAACAGAGTTGACGTAACAGAGTTGACGATAACAGAGTTGATGATAACAGAGTTGCTGGTAACAGAGTTGACGATAACAGAGTTGATGATAACAGAGTTGACGATAACAGAGTTGAAGATAACAGAGTTGACGGTAACAGAGTTGACGGCAACAGAGTTGACGATAACAGAGTTGATGATAACTGAGTTGACGGTAACAGAGTTGACGATAACAGAGTTGACGTAACAGAGTTGACGTAACAGAGTTGACGATAACAGAGTTGATGATAACAGAGTTGCTGGTAACAGAGTTGACGATAACAGAGTTGACGATAACAGAGTTGACGTAACAGAGTTGACGGTAACAGAGTTGACGGCAACAGAGTTGACGATAACAGAGTTGATGATAACTGAGTTGACGGTAACAGAGTTGACGATAACAGAGTTGACGTAACAGAGTTGATGATAACAGAGTTGACGGTAACAGAGTTGCTGATAACAGAGTTGATGGTAACCGAGTTGACGATAACAGAGTTGATGGTAACAGAGTTGACGGTAACAGAGTTGACGGTAACAGAGTTGATGATAACAGAGTTGACGATAACAGAGTTGACGATAACAGAGTTGATGATAACAGAGTTGATGATAACAGAGTTGACGATAACAGAGTTGACGATAACAGAGTTGATGATAACAGAGTTGATGATAACAGAGTTGACGGTAACAGAGTTGCTGATAACAGAGTTGATGGTAACCGAGTTGACGATAACAGAGTTGATGGTAACAGAGTTGACGGTAACAGAGTTGACGGTAACAGAGTTGCTGGTAACAGAGTTGACGTAACAGAGTTGACGTAACAGAGTTGACGGCAACAGAGTTGATGATAACTGAGTTGACGATAACAGAGTTGAAGGTAACAGAGTTGATGGTAACAGAGTTGATGATAACAGAGTTGACGATAACAGAGTTGATGGTAACAGAGTTGACATAACAGAGTTGACGGTAACAGAGTTGACGGCAACAGAGTTGATGATAACAGAGTTGACGATAACAGAGTTGATGGTAACAGAGTTGACGATAACAGAGTTGATGATAACAGAGTTGATGATAACAGAGTTGACGATAACAGAGTTGATGGTAACAGAGTTGACGATAACAGAGTTGATGATAACAGAGTTGACAATAACAGAGTTGACGATAACAGAGTTGATGGTAACAGAGTTGATGGTAACAGAGTTGACATAACAGAGTTGACGGTAACAGAGTTGACGGCAACAGAGTTGATGATAACAGAGTTGACGATAACAGAGTTGATGGTAACAGAGTTGACGATAACAGAGTTGATGATAACAGAGTTGACAGTAACAGAGTTGATGATAACTGAGTTGACGGTAACAGAGTTGATGATAACTGAGTTGACGGTAACAGAGTTGATGATAACAGAGTTGATGATAACAGCGTTGACGATAACAGAGTTGATGGTAATAGACTTGACGATAACAGAGTTGATGATAACAGCGTTGACGATAACTGAGTTGACATAACAGAGTTGATGGTAATAGACTTGACGATAACAGAGTTGATGATAACAGCGTTGACGATAACTGAGTTGATGGTAATAGACTTGACGATAACAGAGTTGATGATAACAGCGTTGACGATAACTGAGTTGATGGTAATAGAGTTGACGATAACAGAGTTGATTATAACAGAGTTGATGATAACAGCGTTGACGATAACTGAGTTGATGGTAATAGAGTTGACGATAACAGAGTTGATTATAACAGAGTTGATGATAACAGCGTTGACGATAACTGAGTTGATGGTAATAGACTTGACGATAACAGAGTTGATGATAACAGCGTTGACGATAACAGAGTTGACGGTAATAGAGTTGACGATAACAGAGTTGATTATAACAGAGTTGATGGTAACAGAAATGTCAGTAGGAGAGTTGACAGTAAGAGAGTTGACGATAACAGGATTGACGGTAACAGAGTTGACAGTAACAGAGTTGACGATAACAGGATTGACGGTAACAGCGTTGACGTTAACAGAGTTGATTGTAACAGTTGATGGAGACAGTTGATGATAAAAGAGTTGACAGAAACAAAGGTGATGGTAACAGTTGACAGTAACAGAGTTCAAGGTTAGAGTTGACGGTAACAGAGTTGACGGTAACAGAGTTGATGATAACCGAGTTGACATTTTCCAGCATTTTGTGATTTAGCTGCAGATGCTAATCTCACACCAGACTCTACATGGCGTCTCTAAAACACAATTTTCTGCATTTTCATCTTATTATTATTTTTAAAAAGTGAATTGATTGAAATATTACAGTACCACATAATTAATCTACTATTGGTGTGTCCTAAACATTTTTCACAAATTATTTAGAAGAAAAATGACACACCTCACACACATCCACAAACACTCACATACACACATTCTCTCACAAACAAACGCATACACTCACAAACATACAGACAAACACACACTCACAAACACTCACATACACACACATTCTCTCACACACACATTCTCTCTCTCTCACACACACACACACACACTCATAAACATACACTCACAAACATATACACGCACTCTCTCAAAAACATACATAGACACAAACATAAACATTCACACCAACACAAACTCACACACACACTCACAAAAAATTCATACACACATCCG
>NC_079455.1:45427556-45600056 GCF_903798145.1 Danio aesculapii | reverse complement strand
AATGTAAAAAAGTGAAATAACGCTAAATTAAATGTTAAATTAAATAAATAAGCAACATGAAACACTATATAATGTGTAAAAAACTAAAATAACACTAAATTAAATGTTAAATTAAATAAATAAGCAACATGAAACACTATATAATGTGTAAAAAACTAAAATAACACTAAATTAAATGTTAATTTAAATAAATAAGCAAGATAAAATACTTTATAATGTGTAAAAAACTAAAATAACACTAAATTAAATGTTAAATTAAATAAATAAGCAACATAAAATACTTTATAAAGTGTAAAAAACTAAAATAACACTAAATTAAATGTTAAATTAAATAAATAAGCAACATAAAACACTTTATAATGTGTAAAAACAAACTGTAAATGAAATAATCAACATAAAACACTTTATAAAATTGCTATTAATATACAGTTTAATAAAAGAGCTGAACATTTGCCTGCCAAAATAAAGTAACATTCACAATTAAAGCCCAAAGTTTGAGAAGTGCAAATAAAGAGTCATCTCTGACCTTCTTGAGCTTGTTGTGGATCAGCGTCTGGAAAAGTCCGGAGGCAAACAGAGCGATTCCCGCCAGCAGAAGCAGAGCCCCGGCGGCTCCACAACTGTACATGCAACAGGAGCTTTTCCTCATGGTGCAGGTGAGTGTGCGCGCGTGTGTGTGTGATCCTCCTAAACAAACACACAGAGGATTATTATGAAGCAGATCCTGCGAGATACACACACGCTCTGGAGAGAAGAGTAGAGCACATGCAAACGGCAGCGCAGCATATGAATGAATGAGTGCAGTGTGGTGAAAACACGTCAGAGAGGGGGAGGAGAGAGAGAGACAGAGAGAGAGAGAGAGAGTGGTGTGTGTGTGTGAGAGAGAGAGAGGGAGTTTATTTATATGTCAAAGAGATAGAGAAGAAACACTGAGAGTGACTGAGAGAGAGAAACACAGTGAAAGAGAGAAAGACTGAGTGTGAGAGTGTGTAAGAGAGAGTAATAAACTGGAACTGAATTAACAGAGAAACACAGTGAAAGAGACCGAGTGTGTCTGTGTGAGTGTGTCAGAGAGAGAGCAGAGTTATTAGAGGATATTAGCTATTATAACTTTATTGGTTATAACAACTTCAATTAACTAATAACTAATAACACAGAATCTACGCGGAATCATTGAGTCTATTTCAGTGATCCAAGACCTGTGAAGAGATGATGGCAACCACAGAGCACTTCTAGAGGTCTCCATAATCCTGGACCAGGCCGTATTCTGAGCAGATGCTGTGGTGGTCATGGAGGAGTGTGAAGCATGAGACTGATTCCTGAAAGATCCCAGTGACAGACGAGTCTCCACATTGGTCCTGTAGGCCAGATCGAGCACCCGCCGGTGCCCTACTCACAGCTGCAGTTCTCCACGATGGACATCCTGCGTTCTCCAGCCTCCAGCACCTTAGACTGCAGCTCTACACAGAAAGTTTGGCCAGAGGAGAAATGGTCGTGCCAACTCAGCCTGGTTTCTCTCCGGGTTTTTTTCCTTCACTTTGGTCAATTGGTGAAGTTTGTTCCTCGCCGCTGTCGCCACTGGTTTGCTTGGTTTAGGACATCCTGCGCATGGATGGATTTGCTCTTCAGTGTTTGAACTCTCAGTGAATATTAAACCACACTGAACTGAACTAAACTGAACTTCACCTCCGAAAACTGAACTGATACAGTCTCAATTCAGCTGCTGCCACACAATCTCCACTGTTAAAGCGCTATAGAAATAAAGATGAACTGAATCACTTGCTTTGTTCACCAAATCTAACTGAATTTGCATTGTGTACATTAAATAAAAGTTAAAAAGGTATTATTTTTTTATTTCATTTAAGCTACGATACTCCGAAAATCATTCTGCCTACATCTGCAGATCTTTTACAAAATTTAGCACAGAAATAGCAAAAAATGTCCACAGATTCTACTAATAACTTCATGAGTTAAAGTTAATGTATATAAACCTAGCTGCCTGCAATGATGAGACTAACATGGGCAGGTCACATTCCTAGCAGTAGTGTAGTGAACTAATATGTACATACTGGAGTAGAAGGCAATTTTGGACGCAGCCTACATTTCTCGGCTTGCTCTGCTGCCCCCGTGGCCCGGCCCTGGATTAGTGGAAAAAGATTGAATGAATGAATCAGCACAAGTAAACACATCATGCAGTTTATAAATCAAGATTTTTATTATTAGTAGAAAACAAAATCCAAAACTACATAGCCCTGTGTGAAAAAGTGCTTTCCCCCTGAACCATGCTATTTGATGATATAGTTATAGTTAATAATATACTATATAATAATATACTAATAACCTAATAACTAATTTATTTATTTCCATAACTTGCCATGAGTATGTTACAGCGCTGTGCAGGAATTTTGGCCCACTCATATTTGCAGAATTGCAATAAATCACTCACATTGGTTTTCTAGCATGAACCACCTTTTTAAGTTAGTGCCAAAACATCTCAATTGGATTCAGGTCAGGAATTTGACTAGGCCACTCCAAAGTCTTCCTTTTTATTCCTTCAGGCCTGCTGGTGTGCTTTGGATCATTGTCGCTTTAGCTTGAGGTCACTAACACATGTCTGGACATTCTCCTTTAAGATATTTTTAAGATATTCATAATTCCATTGGTTCCAGTTATCACAGCAAGTCTTCCAGGAAAACCAGTAAAAACAGCACCAGACCATCACACTATCTCCGCCGTATTTTACTATTGGTATGGTGCTATTTTTCTGAAATGTGGCTTTACTAATGGGACACACAAACCTTCCAGAAAGAACCACTTTTGTCTTGTCAAACTGAGATGAGCCTTTATGGTCTTTTTGCTCAGCAGCTGTTTTGGTTTGAACTCTGCCATGCAACTCATTTTTGCCCAGTCTCTTTCTTATGGGGGAGTCATGAACACAAGTGAGACCTGCAGTTCTTTGGATTTTGTTGTGGGTCTTTTGTTTTGGTAATTTTTGTCACTCCACTGTTCCATGTATTTGCCATTTGTAGATAATAGCCCCTTTCACACATACAGACCTTTCCGGAAAATTACCGGCAACTTTCCGCAAAGGTCTGTATGTGTGAACAGGCCCTTTTTGGAAATACCGGTAAATTTGTTTTGGCTATTTTCCGGAAAGAGAAGTTGTAACATCACCGGTAATTTGCCGGAAGATTGCCGGAAAGAGCGCATGCACGTTTAGAACGTGCTGACTTAAGACGTCTGATTTAGCCAATTCACGTCCGTGCGGTTTAAGGAAATAAAAGCCTTTGAATATTTTCCCAGACACATTTAACTGCTACAAGTTAGTCAGATAACGTTTATATGTTCATCTTAATGCCAACAGTGTAAATAATTATCGATAAGATGCTTATGATAAGCCGTTGTTTGTTTACCTTCAAGCTCTGCTTCCCTTCAGTAGCTTGACGAGTCATGTGTGCCCGTGAAGCAGCCGGTGAGCGCATATCATCTACATCTCGACATGCGAAATTGTTGCTCTATATGTGTTCATCGAAGTTGTTCACTATACTGATCCATCCACAGAGTTTGTAATGTAGTCAAATATTTACAAATACAGACCCAGCCGTTTAGAGGTCATTTCTGTTTGATGTCAGAATTTACCGGTATTTTGGAATGGATGTGTTAATGGTCTTTTCCGGAAAAAATCCATAACGTCCTCGCCTGTGTGAACAGCGCTTTTTTTAATTAACAGGTTAAGTCGTGCCGTAAATTTTCCAGATATTTACTGGTATCATTGTGTGAAAGGGGCTAATGTCTCTCACTATGGTTCACTCCAGTCCCAAAGTTTTAGAAATTGCTTTATAATCTTTTCCAGACTGGACAATCTCCATTATTTTCTTTCTCACTTGTTTTGAATTTCTTCGGATCTCGGCATGATGTCTAGCTTTTGAGGATATTTTGGTCTACTTCAGTTCGTCAGTCAGGTCCTATTTAAATGATTTCTTGATTGCGAATGGGTTTGGGAGTAATCAGGCCTGGGTGTGACTATAGAAAGTGAACAAAAGTAAGATAATCCAAAGTTAAATTATGTTTTAACAGGAGTTTTAAAAACCTTTTCACTTAATGCTATGTAGATTTGTATTTTGTTTTCTATACATAATAAAAACCATTTAAAATCTGTTTGATGTGTTTACTTATATTTGTTTGATGATCTGAAACATTAAAGCATGAAAAACATGCAAAGAAATAAGAAATCAGTAAGGGGCAAACACTTTTTCACACCACTGAGAGTTGCGTCACAAATGACAGAGAGTGTGTGAGAGAGAGAGAGCGAGAAAGAGAGAGAGAGAGACAAGTAGGAGGGTCTGTTTATATTGTTGGACCAAGGTGACCGACAGTTTCAGAGCTCAACCAGATTTAACTGGACCTTCTGTTGTGTGTAAATTTACAACTCATTCAGATCACATTTGTTTCACAAAAATACAATTAATACAAGAATAAAAAAACACAAAAATAAAGGTACATTTTCCTGGAATAACTGCTTTTGTTTGCAATAAAGTATACATAAATGAGATGATTATCAACATAGCACAGTGTAAAAGTATTGAAAAATATTTAATACAAATAATTGAGTCGTCTATTAAGCCAGATAATGCCAAATATTATGAATATTATTATGAGTTGTTGTTGGCAAAATAAATAATAATTTTGAGTATGTAATATGTATACAAAATAATTAAACAAATTTAAAGTATATACAATAAAACTACTAATTATTATTATTATTATTATGCTACATTTTTATCTATAATAATAATAATAATAATAATAATATAAATAATAATAGCAGCAATAATTCATTTAATTTATAATAAACTTTTCTAAAATCAATTTATGATGCAAAATGTATTAGTCATAAAAATAAAGAATAAAAAAGTCCACACAGCAAGTTTCATTTCCTGAATCTGGGGTGAATCAGTTCTTGACATATTTTGGTGACGGTTACTCAGAAATTCAGATGAAAACGTACTGGTAGAGACAATGTGTGTTTATATTCATGCACTTGGGAAATCTGCAGTATTTTCCTGTTCCTGTTTCTTTAACCAGCCTCTATAATCTGGAGCATGAGATATATCTGAAAATCCTCAAATATTTAGCCAAGTGTTCATGTAAAGAAACTATTTTTTCCACACAGAGCTGTTTAATGAAACGTCCAGCCAGACAAAACAGCTGCGGACGTCATAAACAAACGCATGTGACTCAAGGACACAACCAATGACCACAGCATTTTCATGACCTCTGTGGCATTTTCAGCTTCTTCATTACAGTTTTTAATGACTTTTTACTCTTTATTCCTTTTTTTTTTTTGCTTGTCACACTGCAGAAATCTTTTTCTCACTTAGGCCAAATCCCAATTGTACCTCTTAGCCCTTCCCTTTACCCATGCCCCTGGTTTTGTGAGTTCATGTGAAGGTGTAGGGGTGTCCCAATTCTCCTTAGCTTAAAGGCGTAGGGGTTAGGAGAAGTGCTAGTTAGCCCTTGAAGCTGAGATTTTTCAGGACCACACTCAAAACCAAGGGGTAAGACAATTCCCCAAAATGTGGCTGTACACAGATGTCAGGAGATGCAGAAATTACCATTTTTTGTCACTATTATGAAGTTTTACAATAAACAAGAATATGTTTTAATACATTCATAACTGTGTTTGTTTTAACATCATGCTTTAAAATACGGGGTGCCTCAAGCATCAGTTTTAGGCCCTTTGCTGTTTACAATATACATGCTACCCCTGGGAGACATTATTAGAAGACATGGGATCAGCTTTCACTGCTATGCAGTTGATACTCAATTATATATTTCAACTAAACCTGACGAGACGTCTAATCTGTCCAAGCTAACTGAGTGTATTAAAGATGTTAAAGACTGGATGACCAACAATTATCTTCTCTTAAACTCAGACAAAACAGAATTATTACTTATTGGGCCTAAATCCTGTACACAGCAGATCTCACATCTCGACCTACAATTAGAGGGATACAAAGTTAGCGTCAGTTCTACTATAAAAGATCTGGGTGTCATATTAGACAGTAATTTAACTTTTAAAAATCATATTTCCCATGTCACAAAAACTGCTTTCTTTCATCTGAGAAATATCGCTAAGTTACGAAGTATGCTATCCATCTCAGATGCAGAAAAGCTAGTCCATGCTTTTATGAGCTCTAGGCTGGACTACTGTAATGCTCTGTTTGCTGGCTGCCCAGCATCCTCTATTAACAAACTTCAATTAGTACAAAATGCAGCTGCCAGAGTTCTTACCAGGTCTAGAAAATTTGATCACATCACCCCAATTTTATCCTCCTTACACTGGCTGCCTGTTAAGTTTCGTATTGAATTTAAAATATTGCTTCTTACATATAAAGCTTTAAATAATCTAGCTCCTGTTTATCTAACCCATCTTCTGTCTCGCTACAATCCAACTCGCTCTTTAAGGTCTCAAAACTCAGGGCTTCTGGTAGTACCTAGAATAGCAAAGTCGAGTAAAGGAGGTCGAGCCTTCTCATTTATAGCTCCTAAACTCTGGAATAGCCTTCCTGATAACGTCCGAGGCTCAGACACACTCTCCCAATTCAAAACTAGATTAAAGAACTTAGTGCACCACTTAGCGGGCTTCCACACAGGTTATGCATCTTGTTGATATACACTGTGAACAGCAGCTACGCTAATTATTTTCTTTATTCTCCATTTCCACCTGGGGATACTCTTCCCGAGGCCCTCAGACTATGCAGAGTCATTGATTCGATCCAAGACCAACGACGAGATGATCCCAAGGTTTTTATATCCTGGACCAGGCCGAATCCTGAGCAGCTACTGTGATGGTCATGGAAGAGTGGAGAACATGAGACTGATTCCTGTGACGCTCCAGGGACAGACGAGTCTTTGCTGAGGCCAGCTTCCAGCCTCCGCCACTGAGACTGCAGCTCTGCACAAGACGTTTGGCCAGCGGAGAAATTAAAATGGTCGTGCCCAACTGAGCCTGGTTTCTCTCAAGGTTTTTTTTCTTCACTTCCACCTTTAGTGAAGTTTTTTTTCCCTCTCCGCTGTCGCCACTGGCTTGCATGGTTCGGGATCTGTAGAGCTGCGCATCGTTGGATTTGCTCTTCAGTATTTGGACTCTCAGTAGTGATTATTAAACCACACTGAACTGAGCTAAACTGAACTGAACTTAAACACTACAAACTGAACTACACTGTTCCTATTTACTGTGACCTTTTATGTGAAGCTGCTTTGACACAATCTACATTGTATAAGCGCTATACAAATAAAGGTGAATTGAATTGAATTGAATTTAAAAAAACCTGCTAAATTATAAATCTATAGTCCACAATAATAACTCCTGTATAGCAGTCCCACAACATACTTTCACATCTCTCACATCCCGTCGATCTTATATTAAGTAAGAGCTTGCGATGACATATAATGACACGTGCAGGTGCTGTAGTGCTGTCCCATTTTGTAGGGATACATTTTGAAGGCCTGCCACTTCACACTCTGTTTCAAGAGCCAAGGGGAAGAGGAAGGGATAAATAGAACTGGGATTGGGCCTTAAAGTTTCTGTCTTGTTTCTAGTTTAATTATCTAAAATCAAGAAACATTTTCTAGACAAGCAAAAAATAATGTCTTGTTTTAAGAAATAATATGCTAAAATTAATTGAGCTGGTACTTAAAACAAGTAAAATAATCTGCCAATGGGGAAAGCAAAATAATCTTGTTTTTCTTTTTGATATAAGATTATTCTGTTTACCCTATTGTCGGATTATTGAGCTTGTTTTAAGGAAAACCTCACTTCATTTTGACTAATTTTTTAAACAATACAATATTTTTTCTTGTCTAGAAAATGCTTGAATTTTCTAGCTACCTTTATTATTGTAAATATATGTAGAAAACAAAAAACAACCTTAAGACAGACAGTGTACGTCAGAATTAGAGTCCTCTGGTTACATTTTAATTATTTTATATTTTTACCCAATTTCTGTTTAACACAGAGAAGACTTTTTAAAATACATTTCTAAACACAATAGTTTTAATAACTGATTTATTTTCTCTTTGTCATGATGACAGCACATAATATTTGACTAGATATTCTTCAAGACACTAGTATTCAGCTTAAAGTGGCATTTAAAGGCTTAAATAGGTCAATTAGGGTAAAGTTAGGGTAATTAGGCAAGTCATTGTATAACAGTGGTTTGTTCTGGAGACAATCACAATATATATATATATATATATATTGGGGCTAATAATATGGTTGAAAAAAAATTCTTTACTACTTTTATTGTAGCCAAAATAAAACAAATAAGACTTTATCTAGAAGAAAGCATATTAATAATACTGTAGAAATACAGTAAAAAATTTCTGAATCTGTGAAACATAATTTGGGAAATATAAAAAATAAATGCTGTTTTAGAGTTTAATAAAAATGGTAAGAAACGTGTGATTTTATTGTGAAAAGTAAAGGGGAAGTATGTGACCTGTGCTCAGGGAAAGTATGTGTGTGTGCGGGCGTGGACGGACCGCTCACTCAGAGGTCAGTAAACACAAAGTCAATAGAGCCGCACGCCTGCGGATATTAAACGATCATAAACAGAGCCAATCCTAAACTACTAGAGGCCCTAAGAAACTCCCCTGCCTGTGCATTATTAAAAATCACAAACTAGTTTTCTCCATATATCTATACACACACACACACACGCACACACACACACACACACACATATATATATACATGTTAAATAGTTGAAGTCAGAATTATTAGATCCCCTTTGAATTTTTTTTCTTTTTTAAATATTTCCTAAATGTTTAACAGAGCAAGGAAATTTTCACAGTATGTCTGATAATATTTTTTCTTCTGGAGAAAGTCTGATTTATTTTATTTCGGCTAGAATAAAAGCAGTTTTTAATTTTTAACAAATATTTTAAGGTCAATATTATTAGCACCTTTAAGCTATATATTTTTTTCGATAGTCTACAGAACAAACCACTGTTATACAATAACTTGATTAATTACCCTAACCTGCCTAGTTACCCTAATTAACCTAGTTAAGCCTTTAAATGTCACTGTAAGCTGTAGAAGTGTCTTGAAGAATATCTAGTCTAATATTATTTACTGTCATCATGACAAAGAGAAAATAAATCAGTTATAAGAGATGAGTTATTAAAACTATTATGATTAGAAATGTGTTGAAAAAAAATCTGCTCTCTGTTAAACAGAAATTGGGGAAAAAATAAACAGGGGGGCTAATAATTCTGACTTTAACTGTGTATATGTGTATATATATGTGTGTATATATATATATATATATATATATATATATATATATATATATATATATATATATATGCACACACGCACTAGTTTTAAAAACATTAAATAATAACTTGACTTCTAGTTGATGATTTGGTATCAGAAGTGTCTTATATGAAAGGTAAAGGCCTCTAGATGAGGCTTATTTGAGCACAATATAATCTGATCATGTCTTGATGTTGACTGATTTGATTAGGACAGTAAGGTCTGACTCTGCTTAGACTAAAGTCTGCTCACTGAACCTTCAATAATGTCCAGTATAGAATATGTGCTCATGCTGCAGTGGAAACAGAATGAATATTGTGTCTGACTCCATCATGAGCTTGGAGGACTGCATCCATACATCTCTGACATGACTCAAATCACTGATTAATAAAGTCATCTGGAATGGCAAAGAAAGCCTTCTTGCAGGACTCCCAGAGTTCATCAATGCTTATCGTGCTCAATAATGTGGATGTCTGGTGACTGGGCTGGCACCTTAAACTTCTTTGCTTTCAGGAGCTTTGATGTGGAGGCTGAAGTATGAGGAGGAGCGCTATCCTGCTGAAGAATTGTCCCTCTCCTGTGGTTTGTAATGTAATGGGCAGCACAAATGTCTTGATACCTCAGGCTGTTGATGTTGATCATCCACTCTGCACACTCATTCACACACACACCTTTATATAGTACGGCCAATTTAGTTAATCAATTCCCCTATAGCGCATGTGTTTGGACTGTAGGGGAAACCGGAGCACCCGGAGGAAACCCACGCCAACACGGGGAGAACATGCAAACTCCACACAGAAACACCAACTGGGCCAGTCAGGACTCGAACCAGCAACCTTCCTATATTACCAAATGTTAATTCTCTTTTTTGCACTATGTAGTGGTAATACTATTTGTGTATAAATAAGTTCCTCTAACTGTACTAATGTACCAATATAATATTTTAATTTTATTAAATGACTAAAAAACTAGACAAAAACACAGCAACAATTAATTAAACTAGAATTAAATCACAGTAACAATTCTTACCAACAAAAACAAACCATCAAAGTGTCTTAAATAAGCATGACTCAAATATGTGTGTGATGTTTCTGTGTAAAGTCAGTCAAATCTATTTCAGTGTTTATCGATTGCCGTGTTTTAAATGTCAGTTAAGGTCAAGCGGTCGTCGTATGTCTGCTTCTTCTTTCTGGACTCTGAATCAGAGCTTGTACTGTGTTTGTGTGTACAGAGGTCGTGTGGGTGTGTGTGTGTGTGTGTGAGAGAGAGAGAGAGAGTATGAGTGAGTGTGTGTGTGTGTATGAGTGTGCATGTTCAAGTATTTTAATGGAAAGAGGTCACTTGTGTGAGTGTGCATGAGTGTATTTTTGTGTACAGAGGTCACGCATGTGTGTGTGTGTATGTGAGAGAGAGAGAGAGAGAGAGTGTGAGTGTGTGTATGGGTGTATATGAGTGTGCATGTGTAATAATGTGAGTGAGGACAGAGGTTATATGTGTGTGTGTGTGTGTGTGTGTAAGAGAGAGAGAGAGACAGAGTGTGAGTTTGAGATAGTCTCTCTCTGTGTGTGTGTGTGTGTGTGTGTGTGTGCGTGTGCATGTGTGTGTGAGAGAGAGAGCAAGAGAGTGTATGTATGTCAGAGAGTGTGAGAGAAAGAGTGTGAGTGTGTATTTGTGAGAGAAAGAGAGAGTGTGTGTGTGTGTGTGTTTGTGAGAAAGAGAGAGAGAGAGTGTGTGAGTGTGCCTGTGTGAGTATTTTTGTGGACAGAAGTCACGTGTGAGTGTGTGTGTTCGTGAGTGTGAGTGTGTGTGTGTGTGTGTGTGTGTGTGGGTGTGTATCAGTGAATATGTTTTTGTGTACAGAGGTCAGGCATGTGTGTGTATGTGTGTGTGTGTACAGCATGAGAGTGTGAGTCTGTGTGTGTGTGAGAGAGAGTGTGTTTGTGTGTGTATGAGTGTGCAACAAGAGTATTTTTGTGGACAGGGTCACATGTGTGAATGTGTGTGTTGGTGTGAGTGTGTGACAGAGGTTGCGTGTGTGTTTGTCTGTGTGTGTGTGTGTGTGTGTATATATATATATATGAGTGTGCATGAGTATTTTTGTGGACAGAGGTCAGGTGTAAGACAGTGTGTGTATGTGTGTGAGTGTTTGTACCTTGTATTCCTTACATTATGTGGATCAAATGTCCCCACAAGTATAGCAATACCAGTCATTTTTAACCTTGTGGGGACATTTTAGTTCTTCATGAGGAAAAGAGCTCATAAACCAGCCAGAATGAAGGATTGTGAAGATATAGAAGTGCAGATTGTTTACTGTGAGGGTGGAGTTTAGAGAATATACAGTCTGTACAGTACAAACATCATTACTGCAGTAAAGAGAGCCCATAAAGATAGCTGTACAAGTCTGTGTGTGTGTGTGTGTGTGTGTGTGTGTGAAGGTCAGTTCAGTGGTCACGCCCTGTGTTTGCTCTTTTACCGGTATTCTCTGTGATCGTGTGACCCAGCAACGTCCAGTAGAGCAGAGCACTTCCCGTTCACAGGTGACTAAAGCCGGTCACAGGTGTGCAGCTTTGACCTTTGACCTCATTCATCAGACATCATCTGACCATCAGACGAGGAAAACACCTGACTGAAGACTGACGCCTCCTGCTGGAGCACAAAACACCCACACCCACACACACACACAAACAAAGATAAGCATAACACACATACACAATTCAAATTCCTGCTTGTTAACACTAGCTAATGCACTGTGAGTTAACACGAACTAACAATGAAAACTGCATTTACATGAAGTAACATGAAAAATCTGAATAATCACTGTAATAAATGTATTATTGATTGTTTGTTCATGTTAGTAAAGTCATTACCTAATACAACCTTATTGTAAAGTGTTACCATAATACTTATACAGGGCTCATACACATTTTAACTACTAAAACTCCATGAGTTTTCCATGATTTTTCCAAGACTTTCAAGTAAATTATCATGACCTAATGTTTCATGCAATGTCTACATATGCGTGGTAAAAGAAAAACAATGCATGTTCAAATTACAGCATATCGTAAAACACGCAACAATCTATTTAGTTTCAATTTATATTTATTCATTCATTCATTCATTTTCTTTTCAGCTTAGTCCCTTTATTAATCAGGGGTCACCACAGCAGAATGAACCGCCAACTTATCCAGCATGTTTTATGCAGTGGATGCCCTTCCAGCTGCAACCCATTACAGGGAAACACCCAAACACACTCATTCACACACATACACTACAGATAATATAACTTACCCAATTCACCTGTAGACCATTTCAATGTGGTGATGTCATTGGCCCATGAACATTTCCTGCTTGTTGTCAAACTATTTTGTAACTGTAACAAGAGGCAATTCAACCATATCTTAACATTTCAACAGCTATTACAACATTATTCATCAATATGTGAAACTTTTTGGGATTCTTGGAAACTATGGAAATTAAAATGTTATACAGGGAATGGGTTAGGACCATTGTTATTGTTTACATCCCTCAAAATGGTCTATAGCGCATGTGTTTGGACTGTGGGTGGAAACCCGCGCCAACACAGTGAGAACATGCAAACTCCACACAGAAATGCAAACTGACCCAGCTGAGGCTCAAACCAGCGACCTTCTTGCTGCGAGGCGATTGTGCTACACACTGCGCCACCGTGATTGGCCAAGGACAGAAAAGAAGTACATAAACTATATTCAAGTATACAGTTATCTGTTTTTCCAAAACTTTCCAGGCCTGGAAAATGCCATGTTAAAATTCCATGACTTTTCCAGGTTTTCCATGACCGTATGAACCCTGCTTATACTACAAGTAAGAGTAAAATAAATGTTAAATACAGCATATAAACACTCACAAACTGCAATAACTAATGTCAGATACATTCATTTTCTTTTCGGCTTAGTCCCTTTATTAATCAGGGGTCTCCACAGAGGAATAAACCACCAACTTGTCCAGCATATGTTTTACACAGCGGAGACCCTTCTAGTCACACCCATTTCACACACATACACTACAGCCAATTTAGTTTACTCAAATCCAATATAGCGCATGTGTTTGGACCGGAGCACCAACACACCGAGAACATGTAAACTCAGGAACGCCAACTGACCCACGAAGGGCTCAAACCAGCGACCGTCTTGCTGTAAGGTGATTGTGCTACCCACTGCGCCACCGTGACGCCTTTATTATAGGTATTCAAGTTTAAAGTTAGTCATTCTTACACAACTAAGAGTAATTAGTTTAATGATTTAGTAACACATTTATTTTACACCTAAAAAAACATTTTTAACTTATAAAATGTTTTTTTTATTATTATATTTACTTTTATTTCAGCTCATGTTTATGTCAGATTCAATATGTTTTTAGATAATTTTATTGACTTTCTTTTTATGAACATTCGATTTTTTTTTAGTTAACATGAACTAAAACTTGCCATCACGGTGGTTCAGTGGTCAGCACTGTTGCCTCAAAGCAAGAAGGTTGCTGGTTCGAATGTCGGCTGGGTCAGTTGGTGTTTCTGTGTGGAGTTTGCATGTTCTCTCCATGTTGGCGTGGGTTTCCTCCGGGTGCTCCGGTTTCCCCCACAGTCCAAACACATGCGCTATAGGGGAACTGATAAACTAAATTGGCCGTAGTGTATGAGTGTGTGTGTGTGTGTGTGTGTGTGTATGGGTGTTTCCCAGTAATGGGTTGCAGCTAGAAAGGTATCCGCTGTGTAAAACATACGCTGGAATAGTTGGTGGTTCATTCCACTGTGGCGAGCCCTGATAAATAAGTGACTAAGCTGAAGGAAAATGAATAAATTATTTAGTCAGTAACAAAATTTAGCTATATCATCCCCAAAAAAAGATTTTAATGAGATTAAATTTTTAAATGTTTCCTAATATTATTTTTATTTCAGTTCAGTTTTATGTTTATGTCAGACACAACATATATTTTTTATAAATATTAGATTTTCCACTTTAAATTTTGTCATTTTGGGCATTTTACAGTAAGCTTTCATTACCTAATGTATTTACTCTCATGGACTAATAATAAACAGTCAAAGTTTTTCATTTAATGATGCATTATTAACATGCAAATTAATGCTTGTTAACATTAGTTGATGCACCGTGAGTTAACATCAACTAACAATTATTTAGATTACCTAACATTAAGACATATTAATAATTACTGGAATACATGTCTTGTTCATTGGTCATTCTTTTCTTTTCAGCTTAGCCTCTTTCTTAATCAGAGGTTGCCACAGCGGAATGAACCGCTAACTTATCCAGCATATGTTTTATGCAGCGGATGCCCCTCTAGCTGCAACCCAACACTGGGAAACACCCATACACTCTTGCATTCACACACATACACTACGACTACTTTAGCTTATTCAATTCCTCTATAGCGCATGTGTTTGGACTGTGGGGGAAACCGGAGCACCCGGAGGCAACCCACACCAACACGGGCAGAACATGAAAACTTCACACAGAAATGCCAACTGACCCAGCCAGGACTCAAACCAGTGAACTTCTTACTGTAAGGCCACAGTGCTAACCACTGAGTCACCATGTCGCAAAATGTAACATATTTTTTTATATTAATTTTTATATTAAACAATAATAAATGTATTGTTCATTGTTCAAACACATTACCTAATAAAACCGTATTGTAAAGTGTTTCTGTAATTATTATACAACTTAGAGTAAAAAACTGTTAAATATAGTGTATAAACCAGGGGTAGGGAACCTACAGTATGACTCGGGAGCCACATGTGGCTCTTTGACCAAAGATATGCAGCTCTCCAGCTCTCTCTCTTCTTTAGCACTTCAAAATTTCGAAATCAGTTTCCAATTAAAAATACAATTAAAATTCCCTTCATATTGTGTTTTCTACAGCAAAATTAATAAGAACTCGGTTTACAATAAAAGGATGTTTCAACCAATGTGTATATGTGGCGCTGTGGTTTAACTTAAATCACGACAACAAAAAAGGGCAAGTTATATTTCTTACATTTCTGAGGTACATTTCTATGGTAACTTCCATTTCTATGGTAACCTTATGCATGTAAATTTAAACATTTATGAGTGGCGAAGGCATAAATAAAAAAATCAGTTTTTATCATATTTGTTTATTTTTGAGTTGTGCATGGACATAAATAAAGGTTTTGTTTATAAATAAATAAAGGTTTTGTTATACACACACACCACATATGGCTTTTTAAAAAAATGCATTTGATAAAATAATCTGAAATGGCTCTTTGCTGAAAAAAGGTTCCAGACCCCTGGTATAAACACTCACAAACTGCTAGTGAATAACCTGTGTAATGTGGTTTAGATGAGGAGGAGTGTGTGTGTGTGAGGGATTTTTCCTCAGCTGGTCGTCTGGGGGACCGTTAGGAATGTGCAGGTCCCGTGACGGCTCGAGGGGCCCCGTAGCTGATTACTGAGACACTCACAAAAACACATACAAGAAGTAGTTCAGGAGTAATTAATGTGTGCTGCTCTTTGAGGGATTTTTAAACGGACAGTTCACTCAAAAATAAAAATTATTTACTTTACCTATTTATTTAATCCTTTATGAGTTTCTTTCTTCTGTTGAACACAAAAGAAGATACTTTGAAGAATGTTGAAAACCGGTAACCATTGACTTCAAAGACTTACATGAATATAAACATTTTATGCACAATTTTTAATGTAAAAGGTTTTTCATGTCCAGTTTTCAGTACATTTTTTAATGTACAGTAATGAGATTTTCTCATATTTGTATTGTAAAATTATTTTTAGAAATACATATAAAACATGCAACATTTTATAAAAGAAAATTATGTTATAATTAAAACAGTTTTTCATATTTCCAGTTTTCAGGTTGTTTGTACAGTAATGAGATTCACATTTTATTGTCAACATTTTTAATAATTTATATGAAACATGCAAAGTTATCATTATAAATATTACTTAACATTTTTATATTTCTAGTTTTCAGTAATTTTTTTCTGTACAGTAATGAGATTCTCTCATATTTTCTACTATTGTCAAGATTTGTAATAATTAATATTAAACACGCAAAGTTTCATATAAAAATAACTATTATATTTACATATTTCTATGTAGAAGTTTCATATTTATTTCCTGTTTTCTGTACAGTAATGATATTCTCTCACATATTTTTATTACTGTAAAAAATTATAAATAATTCCTATAAAACAAGCATTTTTTAATGAATATAAATATTATATTAACACATTTTTATGTAACAGTTTTATTCATATTTCCTGTTTTCAGTTATTTTTGTACAGTAATGAAATTCTCCCACATCATAATATTGTCAAAATCTGTAATTATTTCTGTAAAACATCCAAAGTTTAATATGAATATAAACACTATGTAAACAGTTTTAAATGTTTTAAAAGTATTTTTTTTTCAGTTTTCTGCACAGTCATGAGATTCTCTCACATATTATTATTGTTAAAATGTGTAAATAATTGCTTTAAAACATGCAAAGCTTCACATTCGTGCCGGTCAGTCCTTCACTGTATGCAACGTTTTTTTCAGTTTGATTTTTGGTACAGTAATGAGATTCTCTCATGCAGTTCATTCATTCAGTTCATGCAGTTTATTCATTTATTATAAATCTCTGTTCATAGCTAATACAACCTGTATATAATGTTCATAGTACATCCATCTGAAATATTACCATAGTTTTTCTATAACTGCACTTTATAACTTATACCTGTATCCTGCACTTGCTGCTATTGCACTGCTGGTTAGACCTAAACTGCATTTCGTTGCCTTGTACTTGTACATGTGTAATGACTATAAAGTTGAATCTAATCAAAATCTAATCTAATCTAATTCATTCATTCATTTTCTTTTCGGCTTAGTCCCTTTATTAATCAGGGGTCACCACAGCGGATGCCCTTCCAGCCAGAACCCAACACTGGGAAACACTCATACACTCTTACACACACACTCATACACTACGGCCAATTTAGTTAATCAATTCCCCTATAGTGCATGTGTTTGGACTGTGGGGGAAACCGGAGCACCCTGAGGAAACCCACACCAACACGGGGAGAATATACAAACTCCACAGAAAAACACCAACTGACCCAGCCAGGGCTCGACCAGCGACCTTCTTGCTGTGGGGCGATCGTGCTACACACTGTGCCACCGTGCTGCCTCTTTCATGCAGTATTTTATTGTAAAACATAAATAAATATATTTTCTCTAAAAAGCGCTAATCTCTCGCCGATCAGTGCTAATATTAAGAGTAAAGCAGATTTACTAGACAAAGTTTTTTTGTTCAGTAATGAGATTCTCAGACATATAAAACATGCAAAGCATAAAAAACATGAAAACATACATTTTTTTATAAATATATAATTCTACATAAATAGTTTTATGTTATTTTATTCATGTAATTTTATGTTTTTTATATCTACAGTTATCAGCTTATTTTTCTGTACAGTAATAAGATTCTCTCTCATTTTTAAAGTAAAATAATTTCTACAAATCATGCAAAGATCTGTGTGAATATAAACATAATAGAAACAAATTTTTGTGTAAAAGTTTTTTATATTTACAGTTTTCAGTCATTTTTTCTGTACAGTAGAGTCACATAATATTATTGTATATTTTTTATAATTTTTATTAAACAAAGTGCAAATTCAAAGACTTGTATGAATATCAATATTTTATTTTTAAGTAAAGGTTTTTTTATATTTCCAGTTTTAAGTATTTTGTTGTACAGTAATGAGATTCTCTCACATATTTTTATTGCAATTAAAAAAAATTATTTCTATGAAATATGCAAAGATTTATATGAATATAAATATTATAAACAAAGTTTTAAAAGTATTTTTGTACATATTTCCAGTTTTTAGTTTATTTTTCTGTACAGTAATGAGATTCTCGAACATATTTTTGTAATATTTTTAATAATTTACATGAAACACGCAAGTTTAATAGGAATATAAATATTATATAAACAATCTTTATGTATTCCATATTATTACAATCTATATTATTTTTTATACATTTAATGTAAACTTTTATTATATATCTATTTTTTTGGTACGGTAATGAGATTCTCTCACGTATTATTATAGTAAAAATGTGTAAATAATTGATGTAAACATGCAAAGCTCCACATTCGCACAGGTTAGTCCTTCACTGTATGCAAAGTTTTTTCAGTTAGACATTATGTACAGGAAAGAGTTTCTCTCGTGCAGTATTTTATAGTAAATCTTTTAAAATAGTTTCTCTACAATATGGCAAGCTCTCGTCAGGCTGGTCAGCATTTAACTGTATGCAGTATTGAGTCTAAAGCAGATTTACATTCAGTGTCTGCAGGTTTTCCTGAAGGTGATCAAAGCAGAATCGGCCCCTGCTCCTAACAATGGCCCCGGGGCCTCCAGAGCATCAGATCCTCCTTTGTGTTTGATTTCTGTCTCATCCGCACACAATGGAGGAGCAGGGGCCCGAGGAGCAGAACTATACAGACAAACAACAGCCTCTGTGTGTATGTGTGTGTGTTACAGTCATAAATACAGCAGCATCTCTGTACCCACAGACCCAGACAATACACACACACACACACACACACACACACACACACACACACACACACACACACTCACAGCGGGGGGGAAAAGCTTCCGGCATTCAGAGAAACAATGATGGGAACCGAGGTAGAATGTAAAGAAAAATATATACATGCACATATGCTGAAGAGAAGAGCGAAAACAAACAAAACTAAACAAATAAACTTTGATTATTTTCATTGTTTTGACTTGCATTGCATTTATTTTATTAATAATGTGCTTGATTATATGCTTTATATTTGAATAATTGTAATATTTAATCTTTTGACACTAAAATATTATATGCACATACTAGTTAAGACAGAAAACAAACAAAACAAACACTGATTATATCAAATTTTTGCATGCATTGCTTTTATTAATAATATGCATGATTACATTTCTGATATTTTTATGTTTTTTATTCATTTTCTTTTTGACACTAATATTATACATGTATGCTGTAGTAAAAACAGAAAACAAAGGTTGATTATATCGTTTTTGCATGCATTGCATTGAATCTATATATAATATGCTTGATCATATTTTTTATAATTTAATAATTTTAATATTTCATTTTTGACACTAATATATGCATACTGTAGTAAAGACAGAAAACAAATATTGATTATATAATTTTTTTCATAAATTGCATTGCCTTTATTAATAATATGCTTGATTATATTTTTCAACATTTTATTTATGACACTAATATTTAAATATATATTCACATTACAGTAAAGACAGAAAACAAACATTGATTATATAATTTTTGCATGCATTGCATTTATTAAAAATATGCTCAATTATATTTTCTAATATATATATTTTTTTTTAATATTTAAGTTTTTATTGTAGAGAGATACAATTCACAACATCGATAGATATATGCCACTTTTACATTTTTTACAATTTAAATTCACCAATCAGGGACCAAAGAGAAAACACAAACTTCTTCAGGACAGCAACAGAACATATCCCTCTGCCTTATTTTCTATTATTCTAATCAAAACTATTTACAGAGAGAAAAAAAAAAAAATATATATATATATACACATACATATACATACATACATATACACACATATACACACACACACACATATATATATACATACATACATACACAAATACATACATATATATATACAGGGGCAATATAACCAGTAAAAATAAGTCTTAAAATTCTATAAAATAAAAACATTTGGTTGAATGGGAGTAATGTATTCAATCCATTTGAACCACAAGTCGACAAAAATATCTGTTTGGTTGTGTATATTGTATGTTATTTTTTCCATAATGAATATATTTTTCAAAATATCTATCAAATCTTGTATTTGTGGTGGACTAGGTTTGTACCAGCATCTAGTGATGGCTTTCTTACTTGAAGCAAGGATAATTCTATACATATATTTGCTTTTTCTATCTAAGGAATCCATTGAAAGCATACCTAGGTAGAGTATCTCAAAGCTGAAATCAATTGAAAAATTTAAGATATTTTCTAAAGTACTATGTATTTCTTTCCAAAAACTTCTAATGTTAGGGCATCCTCAAAATATGTGGAAATGATTAGCATCCTGTGAGCCGCAATGCCTCCAACAATTTGAGTGTCCATGAAATGACATTTTCTGTTTTGGAGTAAGGAAAAATCGAATAATATTTCTCCAGCAAAATTCTCTCCAATATGAAGAACGGGAAGTAGCCCATTGTAATTTACATATATTTAGCCAATCCTCATTTGAAATGATAATGCCACTTTCTTTCTCCCATCTTTCTTTAATGTACAGAGATGAATCCCCTTGTAGGTCCATCAGTGATTTATATAATTTAGTTATTTTTTTTTTGACATTGGTTCAGCCATATACGCAGAGGAGAATAATTTAACCAGAGCACTCTTATTGGTATCCCCATCAGTGTCTTTTTTTAATGTTTTGATAGAAATGTTGTCGGAGCTGAAGATATCTAAAGAAGTCCTTGGAGTCTAAATTAAATTTCTCTTTTATCGAGTTGAAATCTAATAAATATCCTTTATCCATAATTGACGAATAAGTTGTTATCCCTTTCCTAGTCCATATTTTAAAATGCATATCTAAAGTATTTGGTTTGAAGTCTGAGTCGTATGCAACCCATTTCAAAACCTTCATCGAGTCTGTTAGATTATAAACCTTGATGATCTCAGACAAAATTTTTTAAGGTTACCTTGATCCATTGATTATCTTGTTTTATTAATTTTTGATCCACAATGGTTGCTTGAACGGGGAACTCATCATACCAGCCAATCTCTATATCCTTCCATCTTGCATGGTATTCTGGATTGCACCAACAGAATATCCATCTCAGTTGTGCTGCCCAGAAATATTTTTGCAAACATGGAAGGGCAACCCCTCCTTCTTCTTTACCCAATTGCAGGATTTTAAATTTTACCCTTGGTTTCCTGCCCTGCCATATAAATCTAGAGATCAGTCTATCCCATTCCGAAAATTGTTTTTTCACAAGGGGAACAGGTAAAGACTGAAATAAGTAAAGCAGTCTTGGAAGTATGTTTTGTTTGATTGAGTCTATTCTAGATTTCATGTTAAAAAATGGTAGAAGATTCCATCTTGCAATGTCTAATTTTATTGTCTTATTAATGGGACCATAATTAAGCATTTCCAAATTGGTCATATCCCTGGGAATATTTATTCCTAAATATTTAATACATTTAGAATCCCATTTTATAGGATACTTATTTTTAATATCGCTTGGAGGGTTATAATTAAAGGTTAATACTTGTGTTTTTTTTATATTCAAATTAAATCCTGACATAGACCCAAAGGTATGTAATGTATTCCACAATTCAGGCAATGATTCATTTGGGCCTCTCAGATAAGTTAGAATATCATCCGCAAATAAAGCTATTTTATGTACATCATCCTTAATGTTAATACCTTTTATCTTTGTATTTTGCCTGATCCACTGTGCCAGGGGTTCAATGAATAACGCAAAAAGCAAAGGGGACAGGGGGCACCCCTGTCTCGTGCCCCTCTCCAGTGTGATGGTCTCTGAGAGATTACCATTTATTTTGATTCTTGCAATAGGACAAGAATATATGTTTTGGATAACCCTGATAAATTTTTCATGGAAATTAAAGCGCGTGAGGATACACTTAAGAAAAGACCAATTGACTGAATCAAAGGCTTTTTCTGCATCAAGACTTAGAAGAACAGCTGGCACCTTAGAGTCGTGAATATGACTGATGATTTGAAGAGTTCGTCTAACATTGTCCTGTGTTTGCCTGCCGCAAATAAATCCGGTTTGATCAGAATTAATTAATTCTGGCATTAGTAGTTCAAGTCTTTTAGCTAGGACTGAGGTAAAGAGTTTATAGTCTATATTTAGTACTGATATAGGTCTGTAAGATGTACACTCTTCTTTATTTTTCCCTTCTTTTGGGATTGCCGAAATAGTAGCTTCTCGCCAAGAGGGCGGTAATTCTCCTCCATGTAAAACATGATTGAAAGCCGGCAATAGAATGGGAACAAGCTGTTGTCTAAACATCTTGTACCATTCAGAGGAGAATCTGTCTGGACCAGGTGATTTATTTGTTTTAAGCTTGGATATCGCTTTATTTATTTCCTCCTCTGTTATATCTAATATTTTATTTTTGACAGTAATAAAGACAGAAAACAAACACTGTTTATATACATGTTTTTTGCATGCATTACATTGCTTTTATTAATAATATGCTTGATTATAATTTTAATGTCTTATTTCTAATAATATGCTAATATTATTTATACATTGCCTTTTTTAATAATATGCTCTATTATTCTTTCGTTCATTTTCCTTCAGCTTAGTCCCTTATTTATCAGGGGTTGCCACAGCGGAATGAGCCGCCAACTACTCCAGCATATGTTTTACACAGCGGATGCCCTTCCAGCCGCAACCCAGTACTGGGAAACACCCATACACACACACACACACTACGGACTATTTAGTTCATCAATTCTCCTATAGCGCATGTGTTTGGACTGTGGGGGAAACCGGAGCACCCGGAGGAAACCCACACCAACACGGGGAGAACATGCAAACTCGAACCAGTGACCTTTCTGTGAGGCCACAGTGCTAACTATTTGTGCTGTTAATATTTAATTTTTTGAGTAATTTTTTCAATTTTGATTACATCTTGAAGCATTGCTTGTATTAATAATATGCTTGATTATATTTTTCAATATTTCAATAATTTTCAAACTAATATTATATATACACATGCATATGCATACTTCATCAAACAAAAAACATTTCTTTTGACAAAAAAAGAAGTGCATTTTAAAGATATAGATATATAAGCAGTATGCAAGACAAAGCAAATCTGAACTGCTTTATTTTTAAGAGTGCCTATATTGTAAGTTCTTATAAATACAACTATAAGGCATGCATTTATTATGATCTTACGCAACATATATAAAACAAAAGCTCACCTGATCTGTGTTATTTTCAGAAGATGATAACACATGCAGGTCAACAGAGAAGAAGAGTCAAAAACTGCAAACATCTACATATTATTATTACGATTATTATTATGATCATTATTATGTGTAACTGTGATCTTGCAGAGTTAATGAGCAGGAGTAAAGCTGCCCTCTGCTGGACAGGTGAACAACATCAACTTCAGCTTCATTTATTATTCAGGGTTTCTGAAATATATATATATATATATATATAAAACATTTCATTTTTGAAAATGTGCAATAAATATAGCCGCTTACTTTTAACACGTAAATCTATTAAATAATATAAGCGACAATTTAGGATTTTATTTAAATAATGTCTTAAGTAATGTAAAAAATATGATGAATGTGAGTTTTAAAAATCATTTATAAAGTATTTTTATTGTCAAGTACATTACCTAAAGTTAACTGCATCTTAATTACTTTGTATAAGCTAAAATTGAATGTTTAATTTAATAGTTTATTTTATTTTTATTATAAATATGAATGTTTATATATATTTATTTTCAAGATACTAGTATTCAGCTTAAAGTGACATTTAAAGGCTTAATTAAGTTAATTAGGTTAATTAGACAAATTCGGGTAATTAGGCAAGTCATTGTATAAAAGTGGTTTGTTCTGCGACAATCCAAAACAAATACTGCTTAAGGGGGCTAATAATATTGACCTTAAAAATAAACACTGCTTTTATTCTAGCCAAAATAAACCAAATAAAACTTTCTCCTGAAGAAAGAATATTATAGGAAATACTGTGAAAAATTCCAGTCTCCAGTAAAAAAAATTCACTTGAGAAATATATGAAAAAATAATAAATATTGCACAGAAGAGTTAATAATTTTGCCATCAACTGTCTATGACCTGATATTTTTAGCACATTTCACTATAAATCGAACACTATATTTACATACCCTGTGTGAATTCTCAATGTGATGGACTTTACCCCGGTAAACACCACTGCTGTGTGAGTGAAGAGGAAGCAGTAGGTGAATCTGCTCCTCCAGATGTGATTATTGCGGTCGGTCTGCAGACGTGGACTGATCTGTGATAGTGTTATCAGCTGTTCAGCGTCCACATATAAACACAGCAGATCTGATCACGGTCTCACTGAAGCCTGAAGATGACGAGCGTGAATCAGCATCTGCTCCTGCTCACACTGCTGCTGACACTCACTCTACAGGTACTGCTGCAACACACTGAAAAATACACATGCAAGTTATTAACTGAAATAACGTAAATGTGCATATTGCAATAAATCAGACCTCAGCATTTTATGTGGCCATCTGGACATCTTTGATCCGCCCACATTAATTATTTAGTTAATTTAAAGCAGAAGTGAAAGGCCACATGCCAAATCCTTCATAAAATAACTTTTATTTATAGTCGCAATATGCATGGAACATGTATTATCTGAGAGAAATGTGCCAAAAACATTTTTTTTAATAGTTATTATTGAGTCAAATTTACAAGACAGGTTAATTTGCGCTCTAATAAATATGTACTTATCAATATTCATAAAACAATTAAATAAATCCCTTATAAAATGTTTTTTTTTAAATAGAAAATATATTGTCTGACAGAAAAAAATCTCACATGACAAGAATTTAATTTTCAAAAATGACAATTGAGGTTGTAAATCTTTAAAAACGGCAAGATTACTGCTTTATGTCTGATATTGGTTAAGTATTTTGTTGTCCATTCTTCCTTAAACACACAAAATTTAGACTTAACTTTTCTTTTTTTGCCTCATTCATTAATGGTTCTGCATGCAATACTGCCACCAACTGGCATTCGCTTGTATTGCATCATTAATTTACTAATTCTGAAACCAAGCCAAACTATTAAGGCGCGGTCACACTTGACTTTTCTTCCGATAGACTTCCATTCATACGCACGCGAATGCGTCAGACCGGAAACGCGGGGTCATGCGTCGAGTTTCGCATGTTGCTGCAGTGCAAAGTTCAAGCTTGGTGAACTCTAACCTGCTAAATCGCATCACTTGACTGCGTGAGAGCAATTGAGGATCAAAACAGGACCTCTCTGGGCAAAAATGTAAAACATGGAGCAATCGCTCGCTTTTTTAAATGTCTAATAAGCTTGTTTGATCCCGCCCCTTTTCGCAGCGCCGCACGACAGAATTTCGCACACACAAAGCCCGGTGTGACCGTAGCTTTACTCGGAAGCAGCATTTTTGAAGGTGTTCACCGGCCAGCATATGGCCGAAGTTTGCCCCCATCTGATTTAAAGGGCTCCTATTTTACCCCTTTTACAAGACGTAAGTTAAGTCTCTGGTGTTTCCAGAATGTGTCTGTAAAGTTTCAGCTCAAAATACCAATCAAATTATTTATAATACAATGTAGAATATGCCCATTTTGAACTCAAAGCAAAGTGTAGCTGTTTTTGTAGGCTGTGCGTTTAAATGCAAATGAGCTGAAGCTACACCCACCCTGTGTGTCCCGTATGTGTGTCTGTTTCTCCTGCGTTAGGTCAGATAAACAGCAGTCAGTGACAGAAACAGACATGGATGCAGCAGAGATCCAGTTTTTGAGTCAAAAATACCACTAAAGAGATGTATTGGTAGTGGAGTTTTTTCGAGGTTTCTGCAACGATGAGTTACACACAAATGCTGTAACAAAGTTTGCAGCACATGCAAATATGCATGTTTTTGTAAGTCAAGTAAATACACAGTATATAATTTAGCCTATATTCGTTATGATTCTGTACAAAATAAACCAGATTTAACATCCACAAACCAGAACTTCTGTTGTGTGTTTAAAAGATCCTTGTACATAGTTGTACCGACACTATGTGGCTGTGCTGATTCTAATGATTATCAATTACAGTTGAAGTCACAATTATTAAAACCCCTGTTAATTTTTTCCTCAATTTCTGTTTAACAGAGAGAAGATTTTTGTCAACAGATTTCTGAACATACTAGTCTTTTAATATCTCATTTCTAATAACTGATTTCTTTTATCTTTGTAATGATGACAGTAAATAATATTTGACTAGATATTTTTTAAGACACTTCTATACAGCTTAAAATGGCATTTAAAGGCTTAACTAGGTTAATTAGGTTAACTAGGCAGGTTAGGGTAATTAGGCAAGTTATTGTATAATGATGGTTTGTTCTGTAGACTATCGAAAAAATATATAGCTTAAAGGGGCTAATAATATTGACCTTAAAATGGTTTTTAACAATTTTAAAACTGCTTTTATTCTAGCCGAAATAAAACAAATAAGACTTTCTCCAGAAGAAAAAATATTATCAGACATACTGTGAAAATTTCCTTGCTCTGTTAAACATCATTTGGGAAATATTTAAAAAAGAAAAAAAATTCAAAAAGGGGTTTATTAATTCTGATTTCAACTGTAAATAGATTTCACTACCTTTATTACAAACATGCTCTGTTTTATAAACATGTTGAACCTTTAAAACCCATTCTTGAGCTGCAGCTGATCACAGAAAGTTTAAGTGATCTTTTAATCCCAATTTCTTAGCAAATCCTATTCTGTGGACATGTTTATACGCGTTAGAAGGCATGCTAATGTGCTCCTGTCAATCAATTTAGTGGGCGGGGGAAAACCTCACTCTTACATCATGTTGTAGACGGCCTCAAAATCACTGGGATTTGGATCCTTTTTTATAAACAGAAAATTAAAAAAAAGAGACTTCTTGTGTTTATATCACTCCAATATGACTGTGGGTGCACTATACTACACACACTTCTGTCCAAAAAGTTTCCAAATGTTGATTTTGCAACATAGGATCCTATTTAAGTCATACAATACACTATCACTGTGTATATCAGTGGATGTCAGTGTTTCTAAAAGTGGATCATCAGGTGACCTGCATGTCAATATTTCCTCCAGCTGGAAAAACACGGATCTCATCAGTTTCCTGTGATTGTAAACGGAGGCTGAAACACGCGTTTGATTCGGCCTGCTATTTTTGTTTGTACACACTAAAACACACATCCATGAGGAGCAAACACACACTGTTGTTCTCAATTTGTTGCTTTTTGTGTGTGTATCAATTCAATTTCAATTCAATTCACCTTATTGGCATTACATACGTCGGTACATATTGCCTAAGCATACATCACAGAAAAAAGACAACATAAATATTATAAATAATAATAATAGTAATAACAATAGTGAAAAACAAGATAACACTAATAATATTTTTAAATAGCAAGTAAATTTATACATGTTACATGTTGTTTTCTTAGGGATGTAATGATAAGATAAATTTTTTTTGCTGATACCAATATAAACAAAACCTGATTCCGATACCAATTACATTCAGTACTAACTAGGGATGTGCAACATGACCCTATTATTTCATTTCATGAGGAATTTTGGTAATGCTATATTTCACAATATTCTTATTTCAACAGAAAGTTATTCCAGAAAATCAATAAAAACTGTTATAATTAATAAAGAACTGATTTGAAGGCTTGCAAATCATTCTCAGTGTTACTTGCAAAGCAAATATTTAATGTTTGACTCACCTTGATGGGTTTCTAAACTCAGATGACCGGAAGTCTATATTTAGAACATAACTTCGCCATTATGCACCAAAGCACAATGATATACACTCACCGGCCACTTTATTAGGTACACCTGTCCAACTGCTCGTTGAAGCAAATTTCTAATCAGCCAATCACATGGCAGCAACTCAATGCATTCAGGAATGTAGACATGGTCAAGACGATCTGCTGCAGGTCAAAGCGAGCATCAGAATGGGGAAGAAAGGGGATTTAAGTGACTTTGAACGTGGCATGGTGGTTGGTGCCAGACGAGCTGCTCTGATTATTTCAGAAACTGCTGACCTACTGGGATTTTCACGCACAACCATCTCTAGGGTTTACAGAGAATGGTCCGACAAAGAGGAAATATCCAGTGAGCGGCAGTTCTGTGCATGCAAATGCCTTGTTGATGCCAGAGGTCATAGGAGAATGGCCAGACTGGTTCCAGCTGATAGAAAGGCAAGAGTGACTCAAATAAGCACTCGTTACAACCGAGGTCTGCAGAAGAGCATCTCTGAACACACAACACATCCAACCTTGAGGCGGATGGGCTACAGCAGCAGAAGACCACACCGGGTGCCGCTCCTGTCAGCTAAGAACAGGAAACTGAGGCTACAATTCACACAGGCTCACCAAAACTGGACAATAGAAGATTGGAGAAACGTTGCCTGGTCTGATGAGTCTCCATTTCTGCTGCACATTCGGATAGTCAGCTCAGAATTTGGCCTCAACAACATGAAAGCATGGATCCATCCTGCCTTGTATCAGCGGTTCAGGCTGGTGGTGGTGGTGTAATGGTGTGGGGGATATTCTCTTGGCACACTTTGGGCCCATTAGTACTAATTGAGCATGGTGTCAACGCCACAGCCTACCCGAGTATTGTTGCTGACCATGTCCATCCCTTTATGACCACAGTGTCTTCATCTTCTGATGGCTACTTCTAGCAGGATAACGCACCATGTCATAAAGCACCAATCATCTCAGACTGGTTTCTTGAACATGACAATGAGTTCACTGTACTCAAATGGCCTCCACAGTCACCAGAGCTCAATCCAATAGAGCACCTTTGGGATGTGGTGGAACGGGAGATTGGCATCATGACAAATCTGCAGCAACTGCGTGATGCTATCAAGTTATTATGGAGTAAAATCTCTGAGAAATATTTCCAGTACCTTGTTGAATCTCTGCCATGAAGGATTAAGGCAGTTCTGATTGCAAAAGGGGTAATAGTAAGGTGTACCTAATAAAGTGACCATTGAGTGTAAATGAGGTTTAACAACTGACCTTCCTTGACTGTCTCCGTCTCTCTGTGTGTCTGTAGGTCCAGTCGGTCCCTGTAGACTCAGACTGGGCATCTGGACTGATCCATCGGGCCAAACGCTCTTTACTGTGGCGATGGAACACACTGAAGCCTGTGGGTTCTCCATGCAGAGATCATTACGAGTGTGGAACCAACTACTGCAGGTGAGGAACTAACCAGGCACCAAAACATCAAAACATATAACGCCATTCAAATGTTGTCTGTATAAAAATAACATTAAAATATTTTTAAATAATACATTTTAAATAATTAAATAATTTTTAATGTTTAGGTTCAGGTAAAATAATTTATATAAAAAATATTTTCAGGATTAGGAAATGGATTGAAACATGATTTCATTATTTTTTTAATTAATATTAAGCTGTGAAGATGCTAGTTAATTTGTTAGATAAACATTTATTTAAATAAAACGTGACATTTGCAATTTCTTTATTTTTATCTCATGTTAGCATTAATTTTGAATAACAAGATCATTTTAGAAATTATGTTTGCTGGTAGCCTATAGTTTAAAGAAACTTATTTCTTTAGGCTTCAGCAGACATTATAATTTCATACATTATTATTTTAGTTATAACAAAAGAAATAGTAAGTTTGTAAAATCAGTCATTGCACAGCTAAAAACTAACGATGTCAAAGTTATTGCCTGTTAGCAATGACCTAAACAACAGCCTAATAGCCTTGCTTTAAAATGCTGATATCATAACAAGCAATTAATATAATTTGGCCGAACTTCATGATACAAACTAAACATGACAGAATTAATCAGAAAAACACTGATAACTCACTGATGTTTGGCGTATTCCCTCGAATAAATCGCTCATTTCCTTTTGAAATATTGCCAATTGTAAAAGATATGAGCTGTTTAAACTAAAGTTAATAAAAAGAGGCGAAATGTCTTCATGCGTCCATTTTATGACTATGTTTATCTTTTAAGCGTGAGGTGAATATTTAGCCTAGCGTCCACGTCGCGACTGAACGAATCACGTTGAATATGATTCAAACCGGCGATTCATTCGTTCATTGGAGTGACTCACTCATTAAAAACGTTAATATATCGTACAATCTCGCCAAAAACTGTATCGACAAACAACCTTAATCACAAAACACTTTCACACAAAAACCTGAACCTCAGCCTGTACAACTGATAAGAGTTTATTACACAACACATTAACTGATGCGTGAATCAGCAACTTCAAGGCAGTTTAGATTTATGTCAGTTCATTCACAAGCGGGAAATACATTCACAAAGATTATGTTTGCTTTATCCTTTTATGATAGTCATTTTTTTTAGTTTAACCTACCTAAATCTCCCCTTTTCCAGGAAACAGACGTGCTCGTTCAACAGAGCTCAGCAGGCCTGACGGGAGAAACCGTTATTTCTGGCGCCAAATTCAAATAAATACCAATGTAATGACTGAAATATGATCCATCCGTCGATTCTCAGACATCAGGATCTACATTAATCAACCAAAACATAATAAAACTTGATAAAAGACATCAACTATTTAAAAACTGTACACAGGTGAATGCAAGGAAATGGTCATAAACTCCAAAATATGGAAATATGAAATGGAATAAGACAGCTTCGCCTCTTCAGGAACACATAGGCTACAAGAACTCCAGTTGCATCATCCATTATCAAAATTGTTTTAGTTGTACAGATCTTGATAAGATGTCAAAAATTAACTTTGCATTCTGATTCAGATTCATTGAGGCCAAGATATTTGATATGATAAAAATACAAACATGCATGGCAAAAGAGTCTGATGTATTTCATTACTAGCTGCTTCAAGAATCAGAAATGTATTTATTTTGTAAATACCAGATAGATAAAGTGATATTTTTTGTAATCATGTTTTATTGTTTGCCTCATTGTTTTTGTTACATTGACAGTGCAATATATTTTTTAAGAAAAACAAACTAAAATGCACCCATGATGAAATAAATGTATGAAAATGATTGTAAATACTCAACCAATGCATTCCTAAACCAAAAACAGTTTTCGTTTTCAGCAAACATCCTCAACACTGGGTCTTAATTCACAATCATCATGTAGTTATGAGTTTGTATTAATAGTTCCACCCTGGGAAAAGGTCACATTTACCATATCAAGCTGAAATGAAACCAAAACAAGACCGCAGTTTCAGATAACCCACACATCTTCCCTTTTCAAACATTAAAACCTCCCAAAGTTTGATTTGGATAATCAAGATCCAAACTAGCACGTAAACATTCAATACAAGAATTTAACACGAAATGAACAATGCTGGAAATGAGGTTTAAGCAAACTAAAAATCAGTGCATGCAAATTGATAAAACAAATAAAAGTTCTCTGTGCTGTAGTAATACTGTGATGGAGAAACTCTTTAAACTCATTTTAATTGACACTGAAGATGAAATGAATTGGTCATTTAAGACAGTTTAAAGTTGCATATTGAGCAGGGATGTCAAACTCAATTCCTGGAGGGCCACAGCCCTGTAAAGTTTAATTCCAGCCCTGCTTTAACACACTTACCTGTAGGTTTCAAACAAAGACTTAATTAGTTTGATCAGCTGTGTTTAATTAGGGTTGGAACTAAACTGTGCAGGACTGCGGCGCTCCAGGAATTGAGTTTATCATCCCTGATATAGAGGATTAATAGTCTGAATTATTTTTATGGCAATATTGAAGTGTTTCAAATAACTCTAAAAACATTACTAATCCAATGCATTATATATAAAAGGGTTTGTATCTGAAAAACATCATTTAAAGGGCCAGTTCACCCAAACAAATGTAATTTCATCATAACTTAATCACATTCAAGTGGTTATAAACAACAAAAATCTTTGTCTGTTTAAGAAAAAACAAGATATTCTGAAGAATGTTGTTAGAAAGCAGCCATTGACATCCATTGCAGAAACAAAAAATAAGTCTATGTTTGTTTTTTCCCATTATTCTTCAGGATATATTCCTTTGTGTTTAACACAATGAGTAAATAGTGGCAGATTTTTAACTTCATGTGAACTGTACCTTTAATTCGCCAGAAATCAACCTTAGTGTAAATACATTATCTCATGGCACCAATGACAATCAGGACAGCAGCATTTAAAAAATATTAGTTTTCAATTTAGTGATCCTAAAACAAATAATGGCATGTTACTAAATATTAAAACTTGCATTGGCATTAATTGGCAGCGCTGTCAGTTTATGATCTCATTGCTAAAGCATTGCATAAGCGTATTAATCCAGCTGTGGTGATGTGTACAGCTGACATCAATATGCCACCCTGTGATGTGTAATACGTTGCATCATTTAGTGTTTTCTGAATCGTTCAATTCAGATCGTAAAACTTTTTCTGGAAGGTTAATTTGGCAGAACATTTGCAATTTGGTTTCATGATACTCAAATGAATCATACAAGTCATTGAATGGCATTAAAAGACCTGGCGATGGATCCGGCGGCCAGGTGACCTGAGACGAACTTTGCACTTTGAGTCGTCTGTCGCATTATCGATGCTCTTTGATCAGACTCTCATCGTGTGAAAATTAATCAAGTTCAGCATGTAAAGCAAATGTTAGCTCATCAGGACGTCCTCCAGGTTCCACGCTGGGTTTATGATGAAAGTAGTGGCTCCCGCTCGGCCAAGGTGCTCTGAAAAATCAGATCAAACACAAAGACTTTATTAAATAGTCATCAAGGGTTATTATTTAATAAATAAAGAAATTGTGTATTGCTATTTATTTACCTATGCCTTTATATTTATTCTTACTTTGTTAGGTAAATATAATAATACATTAATATTAATTGAATTTTTTGAGAAATTGTTTGTTAATTGAAGGAGAAATCACCACAATATAGTAAAAATTAAAAGCAATATTGGCTTAAATTTGAACATTTAATTTATTATTTAATTTTTATTTATTGAAATTATTTAAAATGTATTTAAATTTTGTCATTTTATTTCATCTTCATTTCAGTTCAGTTCAGTCAGCACAATGTTTTGATAGTTTGCAACACAGAAAGTCACTACAAAAAGGTCTCTAAAGTCCCCATACATATCCAAAAGTCTTTGAAAGTCTCTGAATTTCTTTCTAAAATTATTTTATCTTATTTAAATGTAACATTGTCATTTTATTTCATCTACAATGTTTGATATTTTGCTAAAAATAACAACATAAGAAGACTCTAAAAGTCTCCATCAATATCCAAAGGTCTCCAAAAATCTCTGAAAGTCTTTCTAAAGGTGTTATTTATTTAAATGTAGCGTTTTGTAATTTTAATTCATCTTAATTTCACACAAACTTTTTTGATGCAGTAGTTTGCTAAAAATAGCAGCACAGGAAGTGACATCACAGAAGCTCACCGGTGGCATCTGCTGTCGACACACGAGGATGATGAAGATGATGCCCAGTAAAATGCCAATGCTGATCACGATGAACGGTATGTTGATGACCACATTGGCATTGAGGACGACCGCGTGCAGCTTCTTGGCAGATTCCTCATCAATGAAGGCACTCTGGAAGACAGAATGGAAGTTTTTAGAAGATAAGGCACAAGGGAAAAAGACACTTTGTTCCTTTGTTGTTCTGCTGCACATCCTGTCTGATATCTGAGACCCTCAAAATAACTTAATCTTTGAAAGTCTGAAAGCTTATGAAAGTATCCAAAATAATCTGAAAGTCTGTAGAATTCTGTATCAATCTCCAAATCTATAAAAATATCTAAAGATCCCTAAAAATCTCTAAAGGTCTCTAAAAATGTCTGAAAGTCTCCCAATAGTCTCAAAAATCTCTGAAATTACCCAAAAATTACAGAAAGTCTGTTAAAGTACCCATAAATCTTGTAAAGTCTTGTAAAGTTTCTAAAAATCTCAGAAAGTTTCTAAAATTCCCTACCAATCTCCAAAAGTCTCTAAAAGTATCTAAAGGTCCCTAAAAATCTCTTAAGTCTCTAAAAATCTCTTAAAGTCTCTCAAAAGTCTCAAAAGGTCTCTCTGAAAGTCTCCAGAAATCTTCAAAAGTCCCCATAAATCGCTGAAATTCTCAGAAAATCTCAAGGTCTCCAAAACTCTTTAAAAATTTCTAAAAGGCTCTAGAAGACCCCATAAATCTCTCTCAGTCTCCAAAAGTCTCTAAACATCCCATAAATACTGTAATGTCTAGTAAAGTCCCTACCAATCTCTAAAGGTCTTATAAAACCTTCAAAAAACCCAGAAAGCCTCCAAAAGTCTTCTAAAGTCTCCCAAAAGACTGAAAAGGTCTCTAAAAGTCTCCAGAAATCTTTGAAAGTCCCCATTAATGTTAGAAAATCTTAGAAAATCTCAAGCTCTCCAAAACTCTCAAAAAATCTTTAAATGTCTCTAGAAGTCCCCCTAAATCTCTGAAAGTCTCCAAAAATATCTAAATGTCTCATAAATTGTGTAATGTCCTAAAGTCTCTACCAATCTCTAAAGGTCCATAAAACCTTTAAATAAACCCAGAAAGTCAATATTAATATCCAAAAGTCTCTAAAAATCTCAGAAAGTCTCCAAAGAGCTCCAAAAGTGTCTGTCAATCTCTAAAACCTCTAAAAGTGGCCATTAATCTATTAACGTCTTAAAGGTTTAAAAAATCTCCAAAAGTCTCAAAAAACTCAGAAACTTTCAAATAGTGCCAATATATCTCCTATCAAAAAATCATTGAAAGTCTGAGAAAGTCGCCAAAAATCTCTGAAAGTCTCTCAAGTCTTAAAAGTCCCTTAAAGTCTCTAAAGATCTCCAAAAGGACTTGAAAGTCTTTAAAAGGCCCTATAAATCTCTGAAAGTCTCCAAAGGTCTCTAAAAGTCTCAATAAAATCTCTAAAAATCTCCAGAGACTCTTCAAAAGTCTCTTAAAGTCTCTAAAGGTCTTCAAAAAAATAATAATAATAATAATAATCAAAATCGCCAAAAGACTGTACACTTTCCATAAATCTCTGAAAGTCTAAAAAAGTCTTTGAAAGTCTCTAAAAGGCCCATAAATCTCTAAAAGTCTCCAAAATCCCTGAAAATCTCCCAAGAGTCTTCAAAAGTCTCTTAAAGTCTCTAAAGATTTCCAAAAATCTGCAAAAGACTATTCTCTTCCCCATAAATCTCTTAAAGTCTCCATAAATCTCTGAAAGTCTCCAAAAGTCTCTAGAAGTTCCCATAAATCTCTAAAAGTCCCTATACAATCACTAAAAGTCTCAGAAAATCTCTAAAAGTAACTTAAAGTTTCTTAAAGTTTATAAAATTCTCCAAAAATCTCAGAGAGAATCTACACATCCATATAAATCTCTGAAAGTCCAAAAGACTCTAGAAGTCCTTATAAATATCTGAAACTCCCCATAAATCTCAAAAGTCTCCAAATGTCTCTGAAAGTCTCTAAAAGTTCCAATAAATCTCTAAAAGTCTCTAGAAGTATCAATAAATCTCTGAAATTCTCTAGAAGTCCCAATATATCTCTGAAAGTCTCCAAAATTGTCCAAAAGTCTCTTAAAGTCCCCATAAATCTCTAAAAGTCCACAAAAACCTGAGAAGGTCTCCATAAATCTCAGACAGTCTCCCAAAGTCTAGGAAAATATCCAAATCTCTCTGGATGTCACTAAAAAATTATAAAAATAAAAAATAATCATAGAGCTTCTCAAAATGCCAAACAAAGTTCTCAAAAGATCGTTAAATGGTCTCTGAAAATCTCTAAATGTCTATGTTATTCATTAAAATTCCCTGTAAGTGTCTGGAAAATTTGTTAAAGTCTCAACCGACAGCAGGTTGTCTTCAATTCTCCAGGGAATGAAACATCAGAAGCTTCAGTTTTCAAACACAAACATGACTTCAAAACACAGTTTGAACTGAAGATAAGCATCCAGGAAAAGTGTTTTACTTCTGAAGACATAATAGTGAAGCTCTGAAGTGCTTGATCACTGTCAGCAGGCATCAGATTAATGTGTCTAATTGGAGTTTATTGATGTCATTGATTACAAACACAACAAAACCTGAACTCCTTATTTTGTCATCAACATAAGCAGATCTTTACTTATTTTTACAAGGAACCTTCCTTAATTTGTGACTGAAAAGAACTAATTTCATTTCATTCATTGTTTGAGTTTACAGTTGGCAGATGCATTTAGAACTAATGACTTAAAAACATGTTTTGGGTCGTAAACTCTGTATTGTACTTTGTAATTTAAGCATTTTTAAACACTTTGCAACCTCAGTACACATTAAATATTTTGTAACCTTGTATTGATCGCATACTTTGTAACCTCAGTATTATTTACTTTGTAACCTAAATATTTTAAAATACTTTGCAACCACAGCATTGTTTAAATAGTTTGTAACATCAGCACTATTTATATACGATGTAACCTCAGTATTGTTAAATACTTTGTAACATCAGTTCTGATTAAATACTTTGTAACCTTGTATTGATTACATACTTTGTAAGCTCAGTATTATGTAATTTGTAACCTAAGTATTTTTAAATACTTTGCAACCACAGTACAGTTTAAATACTTTGCAACCTCAGCATTGTTCAAATACTTTGTAGCCTCGATATTGTTCAAATACTTTGTAGCCTCGATATTGTCGAAATACTTTGTAGCCTCGATATTGTTTAAATACTTTGTAGCCTCGATATTGTTTAAATACTTTGTTGCCTCGATATTGTTTAAATACGTTGTAGCCTCGATATTGTTTAAATACTTTGTAGCCTCGACATTGTTTAAACACTTTGTAGCCTCGACATTGTTTAAATACTTTGTAGCCTCCATGTTGTTGAAATACTTTGTAGCCTCGATATTGTTCAAATACTTTGTAACCTCGATATTGTTCAAATACTTTGTAGCCTCGATATTGTCGAAATACTTTGTAGCCTCGATATTGTTTAAATACTTTGTAGCCTCGATATTGTTTAAATACTTTGTTGCCTCGATATTGTTTAAATACGTTGTAGCCTCGATATTGTTTAAATACTTTGTAGCCTCGACATTGTTTAAACACTTTGTAGCCTCGACATTGTTTAAATACTTTGTAGCCTCCATGTTGTTGAAATACTTTGTAGCCTCGATATTGTTTAAATACTTTGTAGCCTCGATATTGTTTAAACATTTTGTAGCCTCGATATTGTTTAAACACTTTGTAGCCTCGATATTGTTTAAACACTTTGTAGCCTCGATATTGTTTAAACACTTTGTAGCCTCGATATTGTTTAAACACTTTGTAGCCTCGATATTGTTTAAATACTTTGTAGCCTCGATATTGTTTAAACACTTTGTAGCCTCGATATTGTTGAAATACTTTGTAGCCTCGATATTGTTTAAACACTTTGTAGCCTCCATGTTGTTGAAATACTTTGTAGCCTCCATATTGTTTAAACACTTTGTAGCCTCGATATTGTTTAAATACTTTGTAGCCTTGATATTGTTTAAACACTTTGTAGCCTCGATATTGTTTAAACACTTTGTAGCCTCGATATTGTTTAAACACTTTGTAGCCTCGATATTGTTTAAACACTTTGTAGCCTCGATATTGTTTAAATACTTTGTAGCCTTGATATTGTTTAAACACTTTGTAGCCTCGATATTGTTGAAATACTTTGTAGCCTCGATATTGTTTAAATACTTTGTAGCCTCGACATTGTTTAAATACTTTGTAGCCTCCCTGTTGTTGAAATACTTTGTAGCCTCGATATTGTTTAAATAATTTGTAGCCTTGACATTGTTTAAATACTTTGTAGCCTCCATGTTGTTGAAATACTTTGTAGCCTCCATATTGTTTAAATAATTTGTAGCCTCTATATTGTTTAAATACTTTGCAACCTCGACATTGTTTAAATACTTTGTAGCCTCGATATTGTTTAAATACTTTGTAGCCTCGATATTGTTTAAATACTTTGTTGCCTCGATATTGTTTAAATACTTTGTAGCCTTGATATTGTTTAAATACTTTGTAGCCTCGATATTGTTTAAATACTTTGTAACCTCGATATTGTTTAAATACTTTGTAGCCTTGATATTGTTTAAATACTTTGTAGCCTCGATATTGTTTAAATACTTTGTAACCTCGATATTGTTTAAATACTTTGTAGCCTTGATATTGTTTAAATACTTTGTAGCCTCGATATTGCTAAAATACTTTGTAACCTCGATATTGCTAAAATACTTTGTAGCCTCGATATTGTTTAAATACTTTGTAGTCTCGATATTGTTTAAATACTTTGTAACCTTGAGGTTGTTTAAATACTTTGTTGCCTCGATACTGTTTAAATACTTTGTAGCCTCGATATTGTTTAAATACTTTGTAACCTCGATATTGTTTAAATACTTTGTAGCCTCGATATTGTTTAAATACTTTGTAGCCTCGATATTGTTTAAATACTTTGTAACCTCAATATTGTTTAAATACTTTGTTGCCTCGATATTGTTTAAATACTTTGTAACCTTCATACAGATTACATCTATTGTAACTTTGGTATCAATTATATACTTTGTAATTTCAGACCTATTTAAATACTTTGTAACCTCAGGATTATGTACTTTGTAACCTAAGTATTTTAAATACTTTGCACACAGTACGGTTTAAATATTTTGCAACCTCGGCACATATTAAATACTTTGCAACCTTTTATTGGTTATATACTTTGCAACCACAGTACTGTTTAATACTTTGTAACCTTAGTATTGTTTGAATACATCTGCCTATTTACTTTGCAACTTCAGTATTGTTTAAATACTTTGTAACATCGCTACTATTTAAATACTTTGTAACCTTGGTATTGATTATATACTTTGTAACTTCAGACCCATTTAAATACTTTGTAACCTCTGTACTGTTTAAATACTTTGTAAAATCAGTATTGTTTTTATACTTTGTAGCCTCAGACCTATTTAAATGCATTGTAACCTAAGTATTGTGTATTTTGCAACCTCTATACTGTTTAAACACATTGTAACATCAGTACTATTTCAATACTTTACAATCCTGGTATATAGTTCTTTCTATCCTAAGTATTTTGTTACCTCAGTACTGTTTAATTACATTGTTTGGCATCCACAATGATTGTCTGGGACTTTACCTCATTAATGTACATCACTGGAAACACCAGCGTCTGGATTTTCCCAGTTTGACTGCAAAGCAGAAAGAGATTAAGTGAGTGTTTGAGATACACAAACTTCAGTCAGATGAGTTTTATCACTTCAGACAAACTGTGGGAAGTCAGATCACGTCCATGTGTCACGCTGATAATTATAGACGAGGCAAGATGTTTTCCGTTCACAGGACCATGAGTGAGATTTATCTGTGCCGTGACAGCTTGACATGCAGATAGATCACATTTCAACACCAAGCCAAGCTCTCGGGTCAAACGGGAGGCTTTCTTCGGTCACGCCGACCAGTTGTTCAATGATCTGGATTTTGAAATATCACGTTGTGCTATCCAGAACTAGATAAAAGGTTTCACGTTTGAGCTTTGAATCAATTGAATCAATTGCTTGGTCAAATGATTCACTGATTTGAAGTGTTTGAATCACCTCATGCACCTCAAAACTGTGTGAAGGCAACAAATCTCAAGCCAAACATCCATCAAAAACGACATTTACGAACACATTACAAAAATTTGATTGAGAGTTTTATTAATTAAATTATATAAGCGAATCATTTTTATGTCATTATATTAATTGTGCGGGCTTTTATATGTTTGTTTTGTTGAGGATTCTGCTAAACAGGCTTATAAGAGACGATTAAATGTAATTTAATCCAACAAATGTTTCGTTAAAATGGCTACAAACCTGTAAAAGACCTGAGATTTGTCTCGTTTGTGTTTTATTTTATTTATTAATTAACACACACATTAATCCAAAATAAAACCATATAAATCTGAATACATTACATTTTGAAGATCTGACTCAATCTGATGGCCAAAAACTGATCAGATTATTATCCATTCATTCATTTTTCTTCGCCTAAGTCTATATTAGGTCTCCTGTAGGTCACCACAGCGGAATGAACCGTCAACTATTCCAGCATATGTTTTACCCAGCAAATTCTCTTCCAGCTGCAACCCAGTACTGGGAAACACCCATACTCACCCATTCTCATTAACTACAGCCAATTTAGTTAATCAATGTGTTTGGACTGTGGGGGGAAACCGGAGCACCCGGAGGAAACCCACGCCAACACGGGGAGAACATGCAAACTCCATACAGAAACGCCAACTGACCCAGCCGGGACTTGAACCAGAGACCTTCTTGCTGTGAGGACACAGTGCTAACCAGTGAGCCACCGTGTCACCCTGATCAGATTACAGTAAAACAATGCACAGATAATATTTAAAATACATGTGATGAGCTGTCAATCATTACAGCTGGACTGACCCACTTCTGCTTATGTAATGTTTATCCTTTATCCTTTAGTCTTTATATTGCATGACTTAATTAAAGTTTCGTGACTAAAAATAGGCGTGGCACGGTGGCTCAGTGGTTAGTACTGTACCCTCACAGCTAGAAGGTTGCTGGTTCGAGTCTCAGGTGGGTCAGTTGGCATTTCTGTGTGGAGTCTGCATGTTCTCCCCGTGTTGGTGTGGGTTTCCTCCGGGTGCTCCGGTTTCCCCCACAGTCCAAACACATGCGCAATAGGGGAATTGATTAACTAAATTGGCCGTATGAGTGTGTGTGTGTGTGTGTGTGTGTGAATGAGTATGTATGGGTGTTTCCCAATACTGGGTTACAGCTGGAAGGACATCCACTGTGTAAGACATATGCTGGAATAGTTGGTGGTTCATTCCACTGTGGCGACCCCTGATGAATAAAGGAACTTAGCCGAAGGAAAATGAATGAACAGTATATATTCTAGTGTTATAAATATACTTTTTCTAGTGTTTTCTGGAGACTGACCTGAATGATGAGTGCTGCTGCAGGTAAACATTCACCTGAACACGCTTCGCTCCCTGAAGCACAATACCAGTGAGCTGAAAACACACAAATTCACAATGCACAAAAGTCATGATGAGTAATGATATGACAAACCATTGCATAAAATCACACACACACACACACACACACACACACACACACACACACACACACACGCACACACACACACACACACACACACACACACGCACACACGCGCACACGCGCACACGCGCACACGCGCACACACACACACACACACACACGCACACACGCACACACGCGCACACGTGCACACATGCACACACACACACACGCACACACACACACACACACACACACACACACACACACACACACACACGCACACACGCGCGCACACACACACACACACACACACACACACACACACACACACACGCACACACGCACACACGCACACACGCGCACACATGCACACACACATACACGCACACACACACACACACACTTAACATCACAATGCAAAAACAGCCATTTAATAAAACGTCAGAATTATGAATTATTAGCCCCTCTGTTTATTTTTCCCCCAATTTCTGTTTAACAGAGAGCAGATTTCTCCAACACATTTCTAATCATAATAGTTTTAATAACTCATCTCTAATAACTGATTTATTTTCTCTTTGTCATGATGACAGTAAATAATATTAGACTAGATATTCTTCAAGACACTTCTATACAGCTTACAGTGACATTTAAAGGCTTAACTAGGTTAATTAGGGTACCTAGGCAGGTTAGGGTAATTAGGCAAGTCATTGTATATCGATGGTTTGTTCTGTAGACTATCGAAAACAAATTTAGCTTAAAGGGGCTAATAATATTGACCTTAAAATGGGGTTTAAAAAATAAAAACTGCTTTTATTCTAGCCAAAATAAAACAAATAAGTATATAATTAATAAATTAATTAATATAATAATAAATATTATCAGACATACTGTGAACATTTCAAATAGATTTGCTTCAAGTCATCTAAATCGCAGCGTTAGCGCATTCAGAAATAACAGTTTGTCGGCAAAAGCCGCTAAACGCCACTTGCCTTTGACAGCAAAAGTCGCTATTTCCCAAGAACCAATCAGAAGGCGCAAATCGAATGGCATGTTTTCAATGAAGCAGTGCGCAGATACGCCAGCTTTATGAGGTGAGTGTTTTATTTCGCCTTTGATTTAGCCTTTAAAAGATGATGTTTGATGAACTGAATTAGCCTGTCTGACTGTCAGTGAATGACATATTAAAACGTCCCTTACCACAAAACTCTGTGCATTATAAGAAAAAGAAAACTAAATACAGTCGAAAGTGTAGCATGCATTCATAACTCTTCTTTGAGCAGCGTACTTTCATTCATACTTTGAATGAGTCTGATTTACTAAACATTAAACGGCAACTGCGTTTCACCAAAGATGAAGTTAAGATGCTGTTCTTTTATCCCACGTGGATGCTATGAGGATAAACAAGAGACCAAGAAGAAACCAAGACCTTGAGTATGGGGAATGAATGAATGACAGCTTCTAAAACTGCTATTTTTATAAAGATAAATATAATATACAAAACTATACATTATTTATATGACTTCCATGAATTATATTACTTTTTTATTAATGAACAATGCACAGATATTCACAATGATTTTACACTACTTTATTTGAATCCAACAAGCTCAGTTTACAATGTTTACATTGCTCTACTTACATTAAATCTAAATCCCAAATATCAGATTGTTAAGATTTAATTAATGTCAAGATTTAATAATGGTATTGATTAACGCACTTACTTGACAGATTTCATTTATTCATTTTCCTTCTGCTTTTTCTCTGGTTAACCACAGTGGAATGAACCGCCACTTACTTGACAGATTTATATTTTTTTAATTTCAGGTGGTCTGTGTAATGTGTTTTATGTTTGGTAAAATAATCTCTAATAGCATCTTTGTCTCAATAGGTAGATTTAGAGGTTTTTGCATAAAAAGCAGACGTGGATTTAGCTGGTTTTGACGCCAAAGAAACTCTACCTTGTTAAAAAACAGAGACAAAAGTGACATTTATGAAAAAAATATATATATTTTTTATTATTTAAGTATTTTATTTACTAGATAATAACCTGTTCTTTAGCTATAAATGAAACCTCTAAACCTAATGAGAGGAGCCTGATAGAAAATGCTCATTAAGAAAAGAGGTCTGATGGATTCAGAGGGTTTTGCATCTGAACTCTTTATATTTGAATTATGAATTATTCGCTTCCCTGTTTATTTTCCCCCCAATTTCTGTTTAACTGAGAGATTTCTTCAACACATTTCTAATCGTAATATCTCTAATAACTGATTTATTTTCTCTTTGTCATGATGACAGTAAATAATATTAGACTAGATATTCTTCAAGACACTTCTATACAGCTTACAGTGACATTTAAAGGCTTAACTAGGTTAATTAGGGTAACTAGGCAGGTTAGGGTAATTAGGCAAGTTATTGTATAATGATGGTTTGTTCTGGAGACTATCAAAAATAAATATAGCTTAAAGGGGCTAATAATATTGACATTAAAATGGTGTTTAAAACAATTAAAAACTGCTTTTATTCTAGCCGAAATAAAACAAATAAGACTTTCTCCAGAAGAAAAAATATTATCAGACATACTGTGAACATTTCCTATCTCTGTTAAACATCATTTGGGAAATATGTTGGCTGATAGCTGTGCAACATTCTGCAATAACAGCACTCCTACAGCCTCTTCACCCTTGTGTATTACTCCGCCCACATAGAGTGACAGCAGGTCAATAAACTCACTACAGTTTGACAAATAGTGCAGCTGTTGGACAACATCATGTATTTTGAGGCTTTTTTTAGGAGAGAATGTAGTTGTTAAGATTACAATTATGCAGCTTATACCAATTTTAAACATTCATAATTTTTGGAGCTACAACACGTCGACAGCCATCAGCCTGTCATACTGAGCAGAGCAAAGACGATTGCACCACAAGATGGTGACAAAGAGGATTAGGATGCAGATCAACAGATGATTCATCAGGAAATATTGACCTTCTGCCACTTTTCCAAATGATCAACTAGAAGTTATTATTAGTTGCTCTTACAACTGAGATCCACAACAACACTTTTGTCAGGTAGTGTATATGTCCATGTAAACGTGTGTGTGAAAGAGGCCGATTTTAGGGAGGCTGTAGCCTCAGTCCCTTTTAAATTTGATATGAAAACAGCAGAAGAATTCGGCTCCTCTCCGTCTTTTGTTTTACATTTGATCAGCAAACCAACGCTGTTCAGAGTGAGAGAACGAGGTGTGTGTTTATCGATAAATTATTATAGCATCTGCTTATTTGCAGTTCTTTGATATAGACCTTGTATCACCTGTATCCCAATGTCATGGAGGAGCAGTGGGGTTTTCTCAGCGTTCACCTCATCAGCACAGATGTTTCCTCCAGCAAGAAATGTAACTCCTAACAAATACTTTGCTATTTTTATTTCAAAATGAACCACCAATATTAAACACTTTACAGCTCGTGTAGCATTAACTATACCATACAGTCTTGCACAGAAAGGATTAAACACAGTGACAGAAGCACTTAGAGGATGTACATGTTTTAACTGTCACTGACGGAGATAGAAACGTTAAGTGTTGTCCAGTATTAAAATAAAATACTTCTCATTTATTATTATCATTCAGATCGCTAATGTGAATTAAAAGTTTAAAATATTTTTATTTATTTGTGTCATTTAATTAGAAAAGTGGCAGTTTATTTATTTTTTTACCTTATAAGGAGCTGAGCCCCCCTAAAATTAAAATCCTAAAATCGCCCCTGGTTTGACCGATCTAATACTGAATCTGAAAACATTTCAGCCACAAATTTTCACAATGCACAAAAGTCATGATGAGTAATGATATGACAAACCATTGCATAAAATCGCACGCACGCACACACGCACACACACACACGCATTTGTTTTTGTGAAAAGTGGGTACATTACATAGGTTTCCATTCGTTTTATGCAGCACATATATCGTATTGCCCTCACCCCACCCTACCCCTAAACCCAACCATCACAGGAGACAGTGTGCAGCTTTACTCTCTGATTAAACTCATCCTGTGGGATTTAGAAGCATTTTGAGAAATGAAGACGTCACCAATGTCCTCATATTTCACCTCGTTTTTGTAATATCTGTGTCATACCTATGTCATTATACAGATTTGTGTCCTGATATGTCACAAAAACACGTACACACACACACACACACACACACACACACACAGTAAATGCTCAGTGTCATCTTGAGTTTTTGTCTTGTTTCTAGTCCAAATATCTCAAAACTCTTAAATCAAGAAGCTTTTTCCAGACAAGCAAATAATATTGTCTTAATAATGAGTCAAAATGAAGTGCGTTTTAATTAAAAACAAGTAAAATAATCTGCCATGGGGTGAGTGAAATAACTAACGATTTAACTTCCCTCATTGTCAGATTATTTAGCTTGTTTTAATTAAAACTCACGTCATTTTGACTCATTATTTCCTTAAACAAGACAATATTATTTGCTTGTCTGGAAAATGCTCCTTGATTTAAGCGTTTTAAGATATTTGGACTAGAAACAAGACAAAAACTGTAAGTGAGAGGAGCGTTTAGTGCAGTGTGTGACTCCAGCAAAAGTTTATGGGTAAATAAAGAGCTGAATCTGATCCAGGTGAACCTGAACAAACACCATAGACACAGACTTTACCCTGCACTTATAAAACACACACACACACACACGTATCTGCAGCTCATCTGGAGAAACACACACCGAGGGGGTTTCTGTGCTCATATATAAACTCAGACTGATTAATAAATTAGATAATTAAACAAATATCCAGCTGTCTAATTGATAGATTTGGGGTTGTTGCTAAAAGGGATACAGCTGTGTTAACATGCTGATGAGAATTATTTATGTTATTTATTAAATGACCCTTTAAATGACCTCTCACAGTAATGTAAAAACAGAAATAATATGAACAATATTGGGTATAATTACTGATTTTACATTACTGTGATATTGAATGTAGGATTGGGGTTGGAGCAGGCGTTAATAAAAACAATTAATGAGTAATATGATAAGTAATATGAATAATATTTGGTATAATTAATTAAAATACCCATTCACTGTATTTACCCCAACATCACAGAAATGTAAGAACAGTAATATTATTCAAATTACACATTAAATTGTATATTCTTAATGTCTAACCCCCTCACAGTGATGTACAAACAGTAATTATAAAGAGTATTATACTTATTATTTATTAAAACGTCCAGTAATTGTATTTTATTAACATCTACTGCTACTCCAACCATCACAGTAATGTAAAAACAGCAATTATACACAATATTATTCATATTATTTATTAAATTACGCATTAAACTGTATTTTATTAATGTCTAACCCTACAGTAATGTAAAAACAGTCATTATAATGAGAATGATTTGTGTTATTTATTAAATTAACCAATTAAATTTTATATTATTAACATCTACCCCTACCCCAACCCTGACAATAATGCTAAAAAAGTAATTATGCCCAATATTATTCAGAATATTTATTTAATTACGCAATAATTGCATGTAAAAATAGAAATTATAGACTATTGTTTGTATTACTTATAAAATGACATATCAATTGAATGTAAAAAGAGTAATTATACAGAATATTGTTCATATTATTTATTAAATTACACATTAAATAAATGTAAAAAGAGTAATTATACAGAATATTGTTCATATTATTTATTAAATTACACATTAAATAAATGTAAAAAGAGTAATTATACAGAATATTGTTCATATTATTTATTAAATTACACATTAAATAAATGTAAAAAGAGTAATTATACAGAATATTGTTCATATTATTTATTAAATTACACATTAAATAAATGTAAAAAGAGTAATTATACAGAATATTGTTCATATTATTTATTAAATTACACATTAAATAAATGTAAAAAGAGTAATTATACAGAGTATTGTTCATATTATTCATTAAATTACACATTATTGAATGTAAAAAGAGTAATTATACAGAATATTGTTCATATTATTTATTAAATTACACATTATTGAATGTAAAAAGAGTAATTATACAGAGTATTATTCATATTATTTATTAAATTACACATTAATTGCATGTAAAAAGAGTAATTATACAGAATATTGTTCATATTATTTATTAAATTACACATTAATTGCATGTAAAAAGAGTAATTATACAGAATATTGTTCATATTATTTATTAAATTACACATTATTGAATGTAAAAAGAGTAATTATACAGAGTATTATTCATATTATTTATTAAATTACACATTATTGAATGTAAAAAGAGTAATTATACAGAGTATTATTCATATTATTTATTAAATTACACATTAATTGCATGTAAAAAGAGTAATTATACAGAGTATTATTCATATTATTTATTAAATTACACATTATTGAATGTAAAAAGAGTAATTATACAGAGTATTATTCATATTATTTATTAAATTACACATTAATTGCATGTAAAAAGAGTAATTATACAGAATATTGTTCATATTATTTATTAAATTACACATTATTGAATGTAAAAAGAGTAATTATACAGAATATTGTTCATATTATTTATTAAATTACACATTATTGAATGTAAAAAGAGTAATTATACAGAGTAATATTCATATTATTTATTAAATTACACATTATTGAATGTAAAAAGAGTAATTATACAGAATATTGTTCATATTATTTATTAAATTACACATTAATTGCATGTAAAAAGAGTAATTATACAGAATATTGTTCATATTATTTATTAAATTACACATTATTGAATGTAAAAAGAGTAATTATACAGAATATTGTTCATATTATTTATTAAATTACACATTATTGAATGTAAAAAGAGTAATTATACAGAGTATTATTCATATTATTTATTAAATTACACATTAATTGCATGTAAAAAGAGTAATTATACAGAATATTGTTCATATTATTTATTAAATTACACATTATTGAATGTAAAAAGAGTAATTATACAGAGTAATATTCATATTATTTATTAAATTACACATTATTGAATGTAAAAAGAGTAATTATACAGAATATTATTCATATTATTTATTAAATTACACATTATTGAATGTAAAAAGAGTAATTATACAGAATATTGTTCATATTATTTATTAAATTACACATTAATTGCATGTAAAAAGAGTAATTATACAGAATATTGTTCATATTATTTATTAAATTACACATTATTGAATGTAAAAAGAGTAATTATACAGAGTAATATTCATATTATTTATTAAATTACACATTAATTGCATGTAAAAAGAGTAATTATACAGAATATTGTTCATATTATTTATTAAATTACACATTATTGAATGTAAAAAGAGTAATTATACAGAGTAATATTCATATTATTTATTAAATTACACATTATTGAATGTAAAAAGAGTAATTATACAGAATATTGTTCATATTATTTATTAAATTACACATTATTGAATGTAAAAAGAGTAATTATACAGAATATTGTTCATATTATTTATTAAATTACACATTAATTGCATGTAAAAGAGTAATTATACAGAATATTGTTCATATTATTTATTAAATTACACATTAATTGCATAATTATACAGAGTAATATTCATATTATTTATTAAATTACACATTATTGAATGTAAAAAGAGTAATTATACAGAATATTGTTCATATTATTTATTAAATTACACATTATTGAATGTAAAAAGAGTAATTATACAGAATATTGTTCATATTATTTATTAAATTACACATTATTGAATGTAAAAAGAGTAATTATACAGAATATTGTTCATATTATTTATTAAATTACACATTAATTGCATGTAAAAGAGTAATTATACAGAATATTGTTCATATTATTTATTAAATTACACATTAATTGCATAATTATACAGAGTAATATTCATATTATTTATTAAATTACACATTATTGAATGTAAAAAGAGTAATTATACAGAATATTGTTCATATTATTTATTAAATTACACATTATTGAATGTAAAGAGTAATTATACAGAATATTGTTCATATTATTTATTAAATTACACATTAATTGCATGTAAAAAGAGTAATTATACAGAATATTGTTCATATTATTTATTAAATTACACATTATTGAATGTAAAAAGAGTAATTATACAGAGTAATATTCATATTATTTATTAAATTACACATTATTGAATGTAAAAAGAGTAATTATACAGAGTAATATTCATATTATTTATTAAATTACACATTATTGAATGTAAAAAGAGTAATTATACAGAGTAATATTCATATTATTTATTAAATTACACATTAATTGCATGTAAAAAGAGTAATTATACAGAATATTGTTCATATTATTTATTAAATTACACATTATTGAATGTAAAAAGAGTAATTATACAGAATATTGTTCATATTATTGATTAAATTACACATTATTGAATGTAAAGAGTAATTATACAGAATATTGTTGATATTATTTATTAAATTACACATTATTGAATGTAAAGAGTAATTATACAGAATATTGTTCATATTATTTATTAAATTACACATTATTGAATGTAAAGAGTAATTATACAGAATATTGTTGATATTATTTATTAAATTACACATTATTGAATGTAAAGAGTAATTATACAGAATATTGTTCATATTATTTATTAAATTACACATTATTGAATGTAAAGAGTAATTATACAGAATATTGTTCATATTATTTATTAAATTACACATTAATTGCATAATTATACAGAGTAATATTCATATTATTTATTAAATTACACATTATTGAATGTAAAAAGAGTAATTATACAGAATATTATTCATATTATTTATTAAATTACACATTAATTGCATGTAAAAAGAGTAATTATACAGAATATTGTTCATATTATTTATTAAATTACACATTAATTGCATGTAAAAAGAGTAATTATACAGAATATTGTTCATATTATTTATTAAATTACACATTAATTGCATGTAAAAAGAGTAATTATACAGAATATTGTTCATATTATTTATTAAATTACACATTATTGAATGTAAAAAGAGTAATTATACAGAATATTGTTCATATTATTTATTAAATTACACATTATTGAATGTAAAGAGTAATTATACAGAATATTGTTCATATTATTTATTAAATTACACATTAATTGCATGTAAAAGAGTAATTATACAGAATATTATTCATATTATTTATTAAATTACACATTAATTGCATGTAAAAGAGTAATTATACAGAATATTGTTCATATTATTTATTAAATTACACATTAATTGCATAATTATACTGAGTAATATTCATATTATTTATTAAATTACACATTATTGAATGTAAAAAGAGTAATTATACAGAATATTATTCATATTATTTATTAAATTACACATTAATTGCATGTAAAAAGAGTAATTATACAGAATATTGTTCATATTATTTATTAAATTACACATTATTGAATGTAAAAAGAGTAATTATACAGAATATTGTTCATATTATTTATTAAATTACACATTAATTGCATGTAAAAAGAGTAATTATACAGAATATTGTTCATATTATTTATTAAATTACACATTATTGAATGTAAAAAGAGTAATTATACAGAATATTGTTCATATTATTTATTAAATTACACATTATTGAATGTAAAAAGAGTAATTATACAGAGTAATATTCATATTATTTATTAAATTACACATTAATTGCATGTAAAAGAGTAATTATACAGAATATTGTTCATATTATTTATTAAATTACACATTAATTGCATGTAAAAGAGTAATTATACAGAATATTGTTCATATTATTTATTAAATTACACATTATTGAATGTAAAAAGAGTAATTATACAGAGTAATATTCATATTATTTATTAATTACACATTATTGAATGTAAAAAGAGTAATTATACAGAATATTATTCATATTATTTATTAAATTACACATTAATTGCATGTAAAAAGAGTAATTATACAGAATATTGTTCATATTATTTATTAAATTACACATTATTGAATGTAAAAAGAGTAATTATACAGAATATTGTTCATATTATTTATTAAATTACACATTATTGAATGTAAAGAGTAATTATACAGAATATTGTTCATATTATTTATTAAATTACACATTAATTGCATGTAAAAGTAATTATACAGAATATTGTTCATATTATTTATTAAATTACACATTATTGAATGTAAAAAGAGTAATTATACAGAATATTATTCATATTATTTATTAAATTACACATTAATTGCATAATTATACAGAGTAATATTCATATTATTTATTAAATTACACATTATTGAATGTAAAAAGAGTAATTATACAGAATATTGTTCATATTATTATTTAAATTACACATTATTGAATGTAAAGAGTAATTATACAGAGTATTATTCATATTATTTATTAAATTACACATTATTGAATGTAAAAAGAGTAATTATACAGAGTATTATTCATATTATTTATTAAATTACACATTATTGAATGTAAAAAGAGTAATTATACAGAGTATTATTCATATTATTTATTAAATTACACATTATTGAATGTAAAAAGAGTAATTATACAGAATATTGTTCATATTATTTATTAAATTACACATTAATTGCATGTAAAAAGAGTAATTATACAGAATATTGTTCATATTATTTATTAAATTACACATTATTGAATGTAAAAAGAGTAATTATACAGAGTATTATTCATATTATTTATTAAATTACACATTATTGAATGTAAAAAGAGTAATTATACAGAATATTATTCATATTATTATTAAATTACACATTATTGAATGTAAAAAGAGTAATTATACAGAATATTGTTCATATTATTTATTAAATTACACATTATTGCATGTAAAAAGAGTAATTATACAGAATATTGTTCATATTATTTATTAAATTACACATTAATTGCATGTAAAAAGAGTAATTATACAGAATATTGTTCATATTATTTATTAAATTACACATTAATTGCATGTAAAAAGAGTAATTATACAGAATATTGTTCATATTATTTATTAAATTACACATTAATTGCATGTAAAAAGAGTAATTATACAGAATATTGTTCATATTATTTATTAAATTACACATTAATTGCATGTAAAAGAGTAATTATACAGAATATTGTTCATATTATTTATTAAATTACACATTATTGAATGTAAAAAGAGTAATTATACAGAATATTGTTCATATTATTACATTGTACATTAATTGTTTTTTATTAATTTATTTCCCTACCAAAACCTCACAGTAATGTAAAAACAGTAATTATACTGAATATTTATTCAGATTTTTTACTAAATTACCCATTAAATAGTATTTTATTAACATATACCCCTACCTCACCCCTCAGAGTGGTGTAAAAATATGAATTATTGTTGTACGGTGTCACAAAAATGATGCTATATTGATGAGTGTATCCACAGCCGTATCCCTTCTTGACTTTACCGTGGTGAAGCTGTAATAATCTAAATCTGATAAAAGATCTGCTTTATCAGTAAGTGACTCAGGCTAAAGCTTAAAGCTGTTTTGTCTGTAGGTTTATCACAATAATGCAGTTATTGAATTATTCATTCATTGATCTGCAGCGTATTAGTTAAAAATGTGAGCTTGATGATGAATCCGTGCATAGCTGTTCTGTGGAGCGGTGACGCCCTCTAATGGCAGTGCAGAGAAATGTTGTGTTATTTATTGTTTCATACATGTTATTTAATCATTTCTACACTGTAAAAACTATCCGTTAAAGAACAGTTTCCACGTTTCCTGTGCTTTCGGCTTATTTGCGGTTGTGAATTGCATTATGCAGGTCATAGCCAGGGGGATTTGGGTGGTTTGAAAGACTCCACTCCTCACTGACAAAGGTCCAGAATTTGTCCCATACATGAGCTTATATGTCCTATTTTGACTGCTATAGCCAACATAAATTGTGAAAAAACTTTGACTTTAAGACCAAACGGAGCCTTCTGTTGGCTATTGTGACTTCAGCTAATCAGATTTGATCAATGTAAATAATTATTTTCATGAGTCCAGGGGCACCGGCCCCCAATTAAATCGATTTGGCCCCTGTTGTGCTCCTCTCCTCTAAGCCACTGCTGATTTATATCAAAGCTCGGACATAAAGATGCACTTTAATTCATGTCAAACGCCGGTGATACCTGTTCCTTCAGCTATTTGTCTTGCATGACACCTGCTTTCATCCCTGGAGATCGACTGACTTGTTCCGAAACAGGGATTAAAATTCGACAGTGAAAACCCAAGACTGCTTCTGTGCTGTCATTTATGGTGCAAAGCGGACACTTTCTGTTCAAAATCAACTACGGACATGACATCTGATTTGACAAACATCTCCTCTAAAAAAAATCCGCCTTTTTAAAATAGCTGAATCATTCCTGACATGATGATAGCTGTGCATCAGGTTAGGACTGAACACACTTGAACACGGTTACAGGTTTACAAACTTCAGCTAGTACAAAATGCAGCTGCCAGAGTTCTTACCAGGTCTAGAAAATTTGATCACATCACCCCAATTTTATCCTCCTTACACTGGCTGCCTGTTAAGTTTCGTATTGAATTTAAAATATTGCTTCTTACATATAAAGCTTTAAATAATCTAGCTCCTGTTTATCTAACCAATCTTCTGTCTCGCTACAATCCAACTCGCTCTTTAAGGTCTCAAAACTCAGGGCTTCTGGTAGTACCTAGAATAGCAAAGTCGAGTAAAGGAGGTCGAGCCTTCTCATTTATAGCTCCTAAACTCTGAAATAGCCTTCCTGATAACGTCCGAGGCTCAGACACACTCTCTCAATTCAAAACTAGATTAAAGACCTATCTGTTCAGTAAAGCATACACTCAGTGCACCACTTAGGGGGCTTCCACACAGGTTCTGCATCTTGTTGATATACACTGTGAACATCAGCTACGCTAATGATTCTCTTTATTCTCCATTTCCACCTGGGGATACTCTTCCCGAGGCCCTCAGACTATGCAGAGTCACTGATTCGATCCAAGACCAACGACGAGATGATCCCAAAGTTTCCATAATCCTGGACCAGGCCGAATCCTGAGCAGCTACTCTGATGGTCATGGAAGAGTGGAGAACATGAGACTGATTCCTGTGATGCTCCAGGGACAAACGAGTCTTCGCTGACGTTCAGCTTCTCCAGCGCCTAGACTGCAGCTCTACACAAGACGTTGGCCAGAGAAGAAATGATCCTGCCCAATCTGAGTCTGGTTTCTCTCAAGGTTTTTTTTCTTCACTTCCGCCATTAGTGAAGTTTTTTCCCTCTCCGCTGTCGCCACTGGCTTGCATGGTTCAGGATCTGTAGAGCTGCGCATCGTTGGATTTGCTCTTCAATATTTGGACTCTCAGTAGTGATTATTAAACCACACTGAACTGAGCTCAACTGAACTGAACTTAAACACTGAAGACTGAACTACACTGTTTCAGTTTACTATAATCTTCAATGTGAAGCTGCTTTGACACAATCTACATTGTAAAAGCGCTATACAAATAAAGCTGAATTCGCCGCTCTGTGGATTAATACTGAATGTGTGTCACTGTTATTACTGATGGTTAAGAATAGAGTAATATGCTGGTGTTAAACTGCACTGCTTTAATGCACTCCTGCATTGGGCTCACACACACACACACACACACTCTGCACTCTGACTACTTCAACAATGTTGATTAGCCTTGGTGGGCGTTTCTCTCTGTCTTACGCTGAACGCAGTCGACCAATCACAACAGACTGAGTCATCGGACCAATCAGCGCAGATTAGCCTCATGTAAAGGAGGGGTTTGGGAACAAATGAATCACTGAACGAATCATATTGGAGTCGCTGGGATAATTAGGTCAAATTAAATGCAGATTATAAGATAATGAAAGAGTTTTTTGACCTTGCATGCAGATCAGCCTGTTGTTGGAGACCCCCAAACCAAAATATGACCCATTTATAATGCAAAATAGGGGCTCTTTAAATAAAATGTTAATAAAAAGGAAAAATCAAGAGAATCTGAGCGTTTCTTTTACGTAATGAGGTTTGCACACGCACCGGATTGATGTCTGCAAAGGTCTGGTGCTCCTCCTTATTGGGCTTCATCCCCCAAATATCCTCAACAAAACTTTTATCAGCCTGATAGAAATGAGGAGACGACATGATGATGGGGGCACCTGAAAACACACACACACATTAGCGAAACACGCACACTATAGACAAACACACACACACACACACACACACACACACACACTCACACTGACCTTGTTTACACACACTGGCGTTCAGCAGGCCGGAGCCCAGGCAGTGTCCGGGCGGCACACAGAAGCCTGCATTATCAGGATTAATGTCAGGACTGGAGAACACATCAGCTGGAGGAACGAAGCGGAAACCAGGAACACCCTGAACACTCACATCACACTCATACTGCACATACAGAGACCTGCACACACACACACACACACACGCACGCACGCACACACACAATATTACACATAGATTAAACACATTCACAATACACACAAACAACACACACAAATAATACACACAAACATACACACACACACACACACACACACACACACACACACACACACACACACACACACACACACACACACACACACACACAATATTACACATAGATTACACACATTCACAATACACGCTCATAAACACACAAACAATACACACAAATAATACACACAAACATACACACACACACACACACACAAGCAAACAAACAAACAAACAAACACCCAGACACACATAAACATACATACATGCAAACAAGCAAACAAATAAACACACACAATGCAAACACAAAATACAAACACACACGTATACATGCAGACATACACACATATACATAGACGCAAACAAGCAAACAAATGCAAACAAACACACACACACACAAACAAAAACAGCAATCAAACACACACCCACACAATACACAAACAATGACCCGCACAATACACACATATACAAATACAAAGACACAAACAAACACAATACCCAAATACACAAGCAAACAAACACACACACACGTATACATGCAAACATACACACACAAATACATAGACGCAAGCAAACACACACACACACACCCACACACACACACAAACAAAAACAAGCAATCAAACACAAACAAACACACACCCACACAATACACAAACAATGACCCGCACAATACACACATATACAAATACAAAGACACAAACAAACACAATACCCAAACATACGAGCAAACAGACACACACACACACACACACACAAATACAAAGACACAAACAAATGCAAACAATCACACACACCACACACACACACACACACACACACCGCACACACACACACACACACACGCACGCACACACACACACCACACACACACACACGCACACACACACACACACACAAAACAAGAATCAAACACAAACACACACACACACACCCACACAATACACACATATACAAATACAAAGACACAAACAAACACAATACCCAAACACACAAGCAAACAGACACACACACACACACACACACACACACAAACAAAAACAAGAATCAAACACAAACACACACCCACACAATACACAATGACCCGCACAATACACACATATACAAATACAAAGACACAAACAAACACAATACCCAAACACACAAGCAAACAAACACACACACACACACGTATACATGCAGACACACACACACAAATACATACGCAAACAAGCAAACAAATGCAAACACACAATCATACACATACAGTTCACAAGTACACACGCAGAAACACATATACAAATACAAACACACAAACATATATACACACACACGCGCACACACAACACAGTGTCAGATCCAGTGAGTGTGACTGTATAAAGCAGGTTTACTGTAATCTCTTTGACTTTGACCTGCTGCTTCTCAGATTCTTCAGCAGCTTTGTTTGTTCACTGGTATCATTTCCTCTAATATAGAGTTGAAGCTGACTGTGGCGAGTGCACGGTTTCTTTATTTGGGATGTAACGTGCTCTAATAGTCTTCACATACATACTGCAGGTATTTTTATTTTAGTTTTAGCTTCGTTTCTGGCTTTTATATGGAGTATTGTATGCGTGTGTGTGTATGTGTGTGTGTGAGTGTGAGAGAGACATTTGTACACTTACCTTGATATTCATTCATTCATTCATTTTCTTTTCGGCTCAGTCCCTTTATTAATCCGGGGTTGCCACAGCGGAATGAACCGCCAACTCATCCAGCACATGTTTTACACAGCGGATGCCCTTCCAGCCGCAACCCATCTCTGGGAAACATCCATACACACTCATTCACACTCATACACTACAGACAATTTAGCGTACCCAATTCAGCTGTACCACATGTCTTTGGATTGTGGGGGAAACCAGAGCACCCGGAGCGGTCAGAACAGAGTGTATTTCTACACACACACACACACTATAATCTGCTGTTTTACTCCACTGAACTCCATATTAAAGCCAGAATCTCTTCAGCACAGGCCGATCTAAAGGGTTATGCTGTCATGCTGTCAAAAGTGTGCTTACAATGGAAGTCAATAGGGAAAACACAGCTTCCAACATAACCAAAGGGGAGTACGTTTGAACAATACACAAGGGTTAAAATCCTCACACATTCACAGGCCCTAAAAATGCATGCAAATGGTAAACTATAATGCAGAATCAAGATTGCATGTCTTGTGATGTGACTATGTTGATTTATCTCTTCTTGCAGCCCTACTCTAGATGAAGGCTCACCTGCACAGGTCAGAGGAGAATATATAAAGTCTGTCTGCTTTGGTGATGATGGGATGGAATGAGGCTCCGTCGGTGCCGTTGATCATGTTGCACTCTTCTGAACTCCACCAGTTCAACGATCTGGATATATACGGAAATCATAGAGTCATCATAAGATTGTCATCATCATATGTCATGTTTGACATAATCTAATCAAGGGGTGGGCAAACTCGGTCCTGGAGGGCCGGTGTCCTGCACAGTTTAGCTCCAACTCTAATCAAACACACCTGCTTTAGATTTCTAGTGACCATGAAGACACTGATTAGCATGTTCAGGTGTTTTTGATTAGTGTTGGAGCCAAACTATGGATCAAGTTTGGCCACCACTGATCGAAACTGACACATGAAGAGAGGGCGGGGCATATAGCAGCTCCTCCCCTTTTAAAAAGAAAACCTCCAGTAACGTTTATGCTGCATCCCAATTCGCATCCTATCTGTGCTAAATAGTATTTGAAAGTAGAATTAGTGTGTCCCAAATCGTAAAGGGTCCCGTATAGTTTACTATTTCCAGTAAAAACTCGAAGTGTAGAAGCGTCCATACTCTAACCCAGGGATGGGCAAACTCGATCCTGGAGGGCCGGTGTCCCTGCATAGTTTTGCACCAACCCTAATCAAACACACCTGCTTGTAGCTTTCTAGTGATCTTGAAGACACTAATTAGGGTGTTCAGGTGTGTTTGATTAGTGTTGGAGCAAAACTCTGCAGGGATACCAGCCCTCGAGGATCGAGTTTGCCCATGCCTGCTCTAACCGCTGATATTGCCCACAATACATTGTACGTAAGACGTGAATTCGATTAGAACTACAAACGCGACTGAAAAGTGTAAACAAACTACAAACATGATGGACGCGCGAGACCAACCGTCAAGTAGAGAGGCTTCGGTAAAGATGTTTGTATGACTGTTCATTAATATCTTGCCCACTGGAACATGTTTTAATCGCATTTTCTGTGTTATATTTCATCTGCAACAATACTGAACTTATAATAAGACGTGTTTGAACATTAACATCTGAATGCAGAATTATCCAAACACCTGAGGAGATTTCTCTGCATGAAAGACTGGTGAACGGGAGATGAACCTGCTGCTTCTCCAATAAGGTAGGGGATTAAATATGACAGAAATGTGGATGATTGACAGGGCTTGTAACTAAGCAACACAGCGATCTGTTAACGAGAAAGTAGTATGTCCCAAAAGCTTGCATACTCTTCTGTTACACGCTCAAAAGTGTGTACTTTTCCTTCTGAATAAAAGCACACACTTTTAGGGTGTAGTATAAGTATGCGAATTGGGACGCAGCATTGGTTTTCTCACAGCTCTGCCAGTGAGGATGAGGATAAAAAAAAACAGCCAATGAGAAGAAGGGGCAGGGCATGTCAGACACTAGAGAGCATTTGATTGGTCAGAGGATTTGACGAGAAGTATGACGAGACATGAAAGAAATGGATCGATTTAGGTAGAAGTGATAAACTGCAAGCTTTACATGCTTATATCAGGTTTATATCTTCTGAATGTGAATTTTGTCACTGTTTTGGAGCATACTAGCTATTTCACAGGACCTTTAAGACCTTTTTTACAGCTATTTTCAGAGATTGTAAGACCATCGCCACTTTAGGTTTCAACCAGTAAAATTGGGTAAAGTCTAGATAAGATACTGCTGCAGATACGCACATCAATATAGCATCATTTTTGTAACGCTGTATAACATAATTAATATTTATTGTTAATTTTATTGTTTATTGTTTTAGAATTAATATTTTACAGTACTGTGACGGTTGGGTTTAGGGTTGGGGTCGAGGTTGACGTTAATAAAATACAATAAATTGGAAATTTTATAAATAATCTGATCAGACTTTACAATAAGGTTCATTAGTTAATGTAAATTAATGCATTTACTAACATGAACAAATAATGAACGATATATACGACAGTATGTGTTCATGTTAGTTAACGTTAGTTAATGAAAATACAGTTGTTCATTATTAGTTCATGTTAACTCATGGTGCATTAACTAATGTTAACAAGCATGGACTTGGATGTTAATAAAGCATTAGTAAATGTTCAATTATGATTAATAAATGCTGTACAAGTGTTGTTCATGATTACTTCATGTTAGTAAATGCATTAACTAATAATAAACCTTTTTGTAAAGTGTTACCATACCATAAAACTGTCTAAATATATACAGCATATTTAGTAAATACTGATTGTAACAGACTAATCCTAAACTAAAACGGTATTTATTTACCGAATCAAAATGCTAATCCAGCAGGGGGCGCCTATAGAACCCTACTGAAAAAAACAGCTTAAACCAGCCTAGGCTGGTTGGCTGGTTTTAGCTGGTCGACCAGCCTGGTTTTAGAGGGGTTTTGGCCATTTCCAGGCTGGTTCCAACCATTTCCAGCCTGGTCCTAGCTGGTCAGGCTGGGTGATGACCAGCTAAAACCAGCTTGACCAGCCTAGCCAGGCTGGGAGCCCAGCCAAACCAGCTATGTCCAGCTTAAACCAGGCTGGTTTTAGCTGGTCATTTTCCAGCCTGACCAGCTAAGACAGGCTGGAAATGGCTCGAAACCAGCCCGGAAATGGCCAAAACCTCTCTTAAAACCAGGCTGGTCAACCAGTTAAAAACCAGCCAACCAGCCTAGGCTGGTTTAGCTGGATTTTTAAGCAGGGAACAGCAGGAATAATGGTGTTGCCTTGGTTATTACAGTAAACAAAGCAGCGTGACATCAAATCTAGCAGGATTTTATCGATGTCGTAAACTACACAGCATCCCGATATTCACAGATTAAATTCAAGCAAACGTTAGCATACTTTATCAACTATACATTGTGCAGTACAATAAATCTTTCTGAATAAAACGCCTACTTAACCTTACAATCTGCTCGCAGTAGAAAAAACAAACCACGGCCACTGTTTTCTCATTTAATATTGCATCACAATACAAAAAAAACGATCACAGCGTCCGGTTTCATGCAGACTTTAGGGCTTTACAATACTGTTTAAGGGCCTTAAATGTATGGGCCTTTTAATATGATTTTTAAGACACCCTGAACAAACACAACAGATAACACACACATCAGTGTACTGCAAACACAACAATCTGGAGATAAAACTGCACCTCTGTCCGTTCCACTCGTCTATACTGGCAAAGTCCTGATAATCCGGCTTCCCCGTCAGGAAAACATAGCTGTCATAATCAGTGCCGTTTTTCTGAAATACAGTCAGAAACGTGAGGATTAAACACAACATACAGATGTAGAAACACTGATAAAATACAAATAAATAAAATCATACTGAAATAAATACATAATACAGAGTAATTAATTAATTTGTATTATAAATAATAACAAAATAGCATATATTAATATTTGAATTATTATAATTATATAATTAAATCATTTAATAGATTAATAATAGTTTCTAATTTAATAATTAATATATTTTAATATTCAAAAGTGTAATATTTAAATATTCAAATTAATATTAATCACTATTAGCATATTTATTCGCATTATTATATATACATATAGTATAATATGAACAAATAAATTAATTAATAATATTTTACAAATATTTGGACTGTTGTAGCTGTGAAATAACTCAAATCAATCAGTGGAGAGATATGGAGCTGTAATGTGCTCAAAACCTGCCGGAACTACTTTAGCTGTGCCTTTATCTAACAAGAATGCTCATCAGCCAATCAGAATCCAGCATTCAGCAGCTCGCAGAATCAAATACAATATTAACACAATAGTGCAAATGAGCAATTCAGATCTAATTAGTTTATAATATAATCACTTTTTCACAAATTGTCTGTGCGTGCATGTGTTCATAGTGTGTGAGAGAGTGTGTATGTGTGTGAATGAGAGAGAGATAGTGTGTCTGTGTGAGTGTGTGTGTGTGTTAATCCCCTGCTGACCTTATAGAACAGTCCGAAGTGGTCGTCGGGCACCAGCGGGTGCAGTTCTTTAAGCAGCGGGTCTTCATAACCCCACAGCAGATCTCCAACCCTGAACATCTCAAACACACCAACACCCTTCGCCTTCATCAAATCAGAGATAAATCTGGCCAAAATACTGTCCTTAAATTTCTCCATCACCGTCTGAAGACAAACCACACACACACACACACACACCACACACACACAGACATCTTTTTATCTTTGCAGCCATGATGACAGTAAATAATATTAGACTAGATACTCTTTAAGACACTAGTATTCAGCTTAAAGTGACATTTAAAGGCTTAACTAGGGTAATTAGAGTAAAGTTAGGGTAATTAGGCAAGTCATTGTATAACAGTGGTTTATTCTGGAGACAATCCAAAACTATATAGCTTAAAGGGGCTAATAATATTGACCTAAAATGGGTTTAAAACAATTAAAAACTGCTTTTATTCTAGCCGGAATAAAACAAATAAGACTCTCCAGAAGGAAAAATATTAGAGGAAATACTGTGAAAATTCCTGAATCTGTTCAACATCATTTGGGGAATATTGAAAAAGATTTGAAGACAAATTTAACGAAGTAAAAGTTTAGAAATTTAATAAAACATTAAATTGTGTGCTTGCATTTGTACTGAGTAGTTCTTCTTTTGGCGGAAATTTAGAGCCAAACTTAATTGGAGTAAAATTTGATACAATTTAATAAAATATTAAATAATTTCAATCATTAAATGAAGCATTTTTAGAGTAATTCACCAGTTTACTGAAATTTAAAGCCAGATTTAATGGCAAAATACTTATATTTAAACACGACCCGTGTAAAAAGCATCAACAGGTAGAATGTGCTTAATTAACAAAAAAATGCAAAACATTACAGAAAAAAAAAATATATATATATATATATATATATAGGTGTGTGTGAGTGTGTGTAGCCTGGTTTCTCTCGAGTTTTTTTTCCCTTCACTTTAGTCAATTGGTGAAGTTTGTTTCTCCACTGAGAATCCACTGGATTTGCTCTTCAGTGTTTGAACTCTCAGCAGTGAAAATTAAACCACACTGAACTGAACTTCAACTCTAGTTGTGTAACGCAGGGGGGTTCTCAACCTTTTGCAAGCTGAGCCCCCGCTGGTTATTGCTGTTGCCCCCCATCCTCCCCTCCAAATAAACACTTCTAAGCAGTTTTTCCAACATCTATTTTTGTTTTAAAGACTGACACGCAACATATTGAACACCTGAAATGTCTTCTTAGCAACCCATAAAACACTGTATAAGAACTATCTATTGATTTATACAAAAAACATATATAATTAATAAAAATATATAATGAATCAATATTATGTTAATAATTAATAATATAATAAACCAAGACTGACATGGAATGTACTGAACACCTGAAATGTCTTCTCAGCAAGTTCTAAAATACTGCATAGGAACTATCTATGGATTTATACAAATAAAAACCAGTATTAATAATAATAATAATAATAATAATATAATTAATTAATCATATATTAATAATATAATAAACCTGCACTAATTGTGCTTGTGAATTATTATTATTTATTTGTTGATGTTCTCTCACAGATGGAAAGAAAACAGAATATTTGTACTCAAGTTAAAATACAATTACACTGCAAAAAAATAATACAAATTAAGTAAAAGTACTAATTACTCTTTTAAAAAACTACTCTGAGTACTTGTTAGTTACTTTATGAAAAATATCTGATTTCATTGTGGCCCTTTTTAAGTATAAACTTTTTTGAATGGTTTACTTGCTTAAATCACAAGGCTACAAATAGGAATTTGCACTAACGAAGTATGGTCGATTTGTCCTTTCATGACATTAATCATACATATTCTCCTTGTTAATTTTAGGCACTTTTAAGCACTTTCAACAAAACAAGCCGATGTATTCCAGGCCTTTGATTTCTTAAAGCCAGATTTAAGCACTTTAAGCACCTTGTGCGAACCCTGAAACAAGTTAATAATATTAAGTCACTTATATTTTGATGAAATAATGAATAGCCTAACCATACGTTCACACTGAAAGTGGCGAGAGCGTCAAAGTAGCTGGAATTCATTCATTTTCAATGAGAGCAGCCGCAATAAGCGGCGAGGAGCAGCGCGGCGCATTTTCACCGGTGTGAGCGTCAAGTAGAGTTGAAATCAAGTCAACTTTATAGTAATAGCTATGACGTGGTTCAGCGGCAACCAATCAGAATGAAGAAGTCCAGCGCTTGAGAGGAGTTCAGAGAACAGAGACCTGTGAACTTTAATTCCGACCACAGTTGTTCCCAAAGGGTTTGATTATTACGGTCGATGGATTTTCAATTATTTACCATGTTTCTTACAGGAACATGCATTAAATAAGTCACTGATGTGCTTTAATGTTGTATATATTGATCTTTAAAAAGCGGGAATCTCATGCGACAGTACAAAACAGTATTGCAGCTTCAGGATATTTCAGACATATGGACATATTGGATAATTAAGTGGAGCAAAGCCACACCACATGACACTTGATCTTCCTTTGTTAAATGAGTTTGATAAGAAGTGCGCAACATTTTCACGCTAGAAAGCATGTTTCATGCAGGAATGTAACTGATTTGCTGCAACGCCTCCTTTAAATACGAGATCAATGTAGTAAATTTGACGCTCTTGCCTCCGGAGCTGAAGGCAGACAGCGACCTTGGACGCTCTCACCGCTTTCGGTGTGAACGCACAGTCACACCGGCGAAAACGCGCCGCGCTGCTCCTCGCCGCTTATCGCCGCTTATTGCCGCTTATCGCCGCTTATCGCCGCTGGCTCTCATTGAATATGAATGACTTCCGGCCACTTTGACGCTCTCGCCACTTTCCAGTGTGAACGTACGGTAAATACTTTCATACACATGATCTGAATGACCCCGGAGGCCATCTTTCTGCTATTTTTACAAATGTTGGATTAACCTACAAGTTCAATAAAAGTTATTAAATCGCATGCGCTCCAAACTGTGGGTTGTGATCCGTACGAATCACAGATCAAACCGTGATCCGTTACACCCCTATTAATCTCTGAAAACTGGACTGAACACAATCTCACGGGAATTCGTAACTTTTTGATTTAGTGGCTAATTCGTATGAATTCGTACGATCTAATTCGTACAATTTAGTACGATTTGCTCTTCCCCCAATGACGGTTGGGTTTAGGGTGGGGTTAGGTGCCACGCCTCCTTTTTGAAATCGTACAATTTCGTACGACTGAACGAATTCGTATGAATTAGCCACTAAACTGACGAAACGTACAATACTTACGTTTTCTCGTGAGATCAGGCTGGACGGACACAGTTTCAGTTACTTGAACTTTTATGTGAAGCTGCTTTGACACAATCGACATTGTAAAAGCACTATAGAAATAAAGGTGAAATGAAATTACTATTATATACATATAGTTATTACGCATATATAAATACACACATGCATGCATATGTAACGGAGGCCAGCTAGTAAGTGCTGTGCAGGTAGACCTCACTCCTCTGATCTCTAAAGGTGCTCTAGCGACAGACGCTAGAGGCCATGGTCTTTAGCCTCCTTGTTAGAGCAACCGACTCCCATGCGGAAGGTCGCCGGTTCGATACCAGCTCGGAACGGGTTGGGTGGTGTTGGACCGACGGGGTTACACATATATTTGAGAAAATGTATGATTGTGAAATGAAAATGTGTATATTTATATATACAAATTTAAATATCTATGTAACAAATTGTTTTGTATAGTTTTTTTGCATCTATGTGTGTGTATCACATACATAATAAATATATATAACACACACACACACACACACACACACATATATACTATCAAATGACTTTTATTTTGGTTGCAATTTATCATGTTTAATCTTTCAGCACTAAAATAAATAGTCCTTTATATTGTTTGTGTACTTTTGGAACCATAATAAGAATGTTTAACGAGTTTAAGGGCGTCATGGTGGCGCAGTGGGTAACACGATCACCTCACAGCAAGAAGGTCGCTGGTTCGAGTCCCGGCTGGGTTAGTTGGTGTTTCTGTGTGGAGTTTGCATGTTGCCGTGGGTTTCCTCCGGGTGCTCCGGTTTCCCCCACAGTCCAAACACATGCGCTATAGGGGAATTGATCAACATAGTGTTTGGGTGTTTCCCAGTATTGGGTTGCGGGTGGAAGGGCATCTGCTACGCAAAACATATGCTGGATAAGTTGGCGGTTCATTCCGCTGTGACGACCCCAGATAAATAAAGGGAGTACGCCGAATAGAAAATGAATGAATGAATAATGAGCTTAAAGGGACAGTACACTCAAAAAGAACACTTCCACAATATTTAACACTGAAATGTTTCTAACTTTATGAATGAATGAATAAAATTTTTTTTCTGTAGAACACAAAACAGATATTTAGAAGAATGTTGGGGGGGACAATTGACATAAATAGTAGAAAACACTATGACTATGGAAGTCAGTGTCTCTTTTATTAAAGTATGTTCATCTTTAGAGTGTACTGTCTCTTTAAGAGCGTCTCATTTCTCCACACAGAACAGGATTGTATTGTGATTGTGTATTGTGAACACATTTCTCTGTGGTTTTGGCTGTATGAGGTGTGTTTCTCACCACAGCAGGGATGTTGACCGTCCGTACGAGGTCATCTTGGGATCCGCGTGACATGTTGGGCTCGAACACGTATGTTTTTGGGTTGATTGCTGCGACTCTGGTTCCGTTGTCCATGAATTTCACTTCCTCCATCGGCCGATACTCCCTGAAAGAGGAAACTCCAGCACTCAGAGCTGCCCTTATTAGTGGATTATATGAAAATAATGCCGTCATGCAGAGATTAATCACATGTGTGCCATTTTACCAAGCAATTCATTATCTTTTCTAAGATTTGGGATAAATTTAATGAGTTAAATTGAATAAAAATTATGGAAATATTAAATTTAATGCATGCATTTTTGACTGAATAATTCAATATTTTAACTGAGATTTCAGGTCAAATTAAACGAGGTAAAATTAAAAATATATAATTAAACATTCAATCTGATGCATGCATTTTTACTGAGCTATACACTATTTCACTGAGATTTAAAGCCAGATTTAATGGGGTAAAATGTGATCAAATATTATACTTCATGCATGATTTTTTACTGAGTAATTCACTATGTTTCTCAGATTTGAGGCTAAATTTAATGCAGTGAAATGGAATAAACATTAAATCTAATGCAGGCATTTTCTACTGATTAAAACACAGTTTAGCTGAGATTTAAAGCCAGATTTAATGGGGAGTATTTTAGTAAAACATTACACTTTCTGCATGATTTTAGTGAGTAATACACTTGTTTATTTAGAATAAGATGACTACTAATAAGTATTAAAGATCATGTTCCAGGAAGACATTTTGTAAATGTACTACCACTAATATATCAAAAATGAATTATTGATCATTAATCTGCATTGAAAGAACTTCATTTGCTCAACTTTAAAAGCAATGCTCTCAATATTCAGATTTTATTGAAGCCTCAGATTCTAGATTTGCAAAGAGTTGTGTTCAAAATCAACTATTTGTCCTAATAAACCGCACATTTAATGCAGAGATAATTCAATAAAGAAGCCACAAATGAACCTTCATGACTGGTTTTGAGCTCCAGGAGTCACATTTATTGCTGTTTAAAAAACAAAAGTGGAGCTGTTCTTTAAGCACAGATAAAATAGATGATGAAAGTGCATCTGATGATGCCTGATAGACGGTTTTCAGGAACAGTTTTTTGTCCTCGTCATCAAAACTTGTGCAAGGCTAGCAGCAGTCATGTGAAGCGCTTCACATCAGTCGTGACACATCAAGAGCAGAATCTGCATTCATCATGACTGTTAATGCTTCTGAAAGTCTCTTCTGATCAACAGGGCTTCATTTATTTGAGTAAAAATATTATTACAGTCCCTCCAGGACTTGGACAATTGGAGAATTTAGGGAAAATACCATGAAAAAAAGGAACATGCAATTCGACTTTTTGTGCTGATTTGTGGGTTGAGTTTAGTAAGAAAATCAGATAAATAAAAAAGAAATACAATAAAATAATAATAATAAAAATAAACAAAAATATAAGAAGGGGGTCGCAATAAAACAAACATTTTTATAATCAATTAAGCAGAGAATTAATTAAATATTCTATTTCACATTAAAGTTGGTACACTGCAAAAAATGCTTTTCCTACTTTTCCTACCAGAGTTTTTGTCTTGTTTCTAGGCCAAATATCTAATATTCTTAAATCAAGAAGCTTTTCCTAGTCTTGTTTTCAGAAATAAGTAAAATTAAGCGCAAATAAGCATAAAAAGCAAATTAATCTGTCATTTGTTTGAGTTTTTTTGCTTTATATAATTAATTTATCGTATTGTTAATGTACAGCGAGACCAATGAATCCATGGTGTTTTATAAAGAACTCTGCCGTTCTATTTGAAGAAGTACCGACTCCTCACAAGATCTTCAAGTCGAACTTGCAACTTCCAAAGACACACATCTGAACTTTGCGTACTTGGTGGGCTGCACGATATGGGAAAAATCGGACATTGCGATATTATTTTTTCAGGATATATATTGCGATATTAAAACAATTTCAGCAAATGGCTTGAATAGCTCTATTTGGGAAAAAATCTTGGAATTTAGATTGTTTTGGGTGGTTTGTGTAGGGTGTGAAGCATGTATAATAATAAATATATAAATAAATAAATATAAATAAATAAAATAAATAAATAAATAAATAAATTGCAAGCAGGAATAATTACAAAATAAGTCAAATAACAGTGCTTTCTGATTTCTGGAGAGTCAACAGTGTTCAGTACAGAATTGAATAATGAAACTGATAGTCTTTATGAAGGATCATTTGCTGAATTTTCTACAATTATCCAATAAAGTTAGCAAATGTACATTTAATGTTTTAATTCTGCTGAAATCTGCAATGATAAAGATTCACTCTGTTTGGGTTATTCTTGGTTTCTTTAATGGAAAGAAGATTTATTTCTCTTTGCCATGATGACAGCCCAAAGGCGGAGCGTGTGTAAAGGCTGGGGATGCTTAGCCTCCCCCTGGCCAGAGACCACGGAGACATCAGCAAAGAAAAAAAAACTGCAATTGAAAACATGTAACGGGTGTAAGGCGGAATATGAATGTAATTTGAATGTTACTGATAACACAACACTTTAGCTATTGTAAGTTTGTCAATGAAATTTAAAGTCCCCTCCGCACAAAAATGGAACAGTCCAACCCGCACTTGCACTGATAAACGCTGATTATTACTGGAGTTAGCAGCCTCTCTGAAAACCAAACCAAAGTGATGGCCAGTGGACTATTCTGATTGCTGTCAAGGACATCAGTAATAAAACGATGAATGAGTATTATAATAATAATATATAACACTGGTCTAACTTGTTTTCAGCAATTAACTGAAATTGGTAGTCTTTATATATGTAGTCTAGCCTATAGTAATCTTGTTTAGTCAATCTTTGGAGTTTTTACATTTTAAAGGTTAAATTTTTTATTGCTGAATTACAAGTTCGGTGTTCGATTGGCCTCGTGAAAAAGAGAATGATTTCATATTCTCAGGGCCGGCCGCATCCAGGGTGACCTCGGGTGGTAGAATAGTGAGGGCTGCGTCCTCTCTAATATTAATTATTATTATTATTATTATTATTAATAGTAATAAAAGCAACAAGGAGTAATAATTTGATTTGAAACTGCATAAAGTAAGTAATAAATTAAATATTTAATAATTAAGTATTTAACAATTTTAACATATTTAATAAATGCCGTCTTGATGACAGAATTTTATTCGATTTTTAAAAAGTAATAATAATAAAAGATAAATAAACTGACCCCAAACTTTTGAAACTGTAGATCAGTGGGAGTTTAATAAAAATAATGTAATGTGCGTGTTGATTATAATAGATGTTTATTGATAGGTGCTGCTTTTGTTAAAACCTCTTCTTGGTCGGTCGCAAATCTTTTTAAATGCATTAAAGGGCAGCGCATATACTGTATTAGCCTTACTCTGGAGTTTATTCACCCTCCGCCAGTGGTGTAGTCCTAAAAAAAAAAGGTAGTGTACTATTACCCACCCAATCCAAATTTTAAAAGTAGGCAAAGAAATGACGAAAGTCAATGTATCTTTGATTCATTTTGATTATATATATATATATATATATATATATATATATATATATATATATATATATATATATATATATATATATATATATATATACACACACATACACATACAGACACAAACACACCTGTGGTTTGCTGACTAACTAAAAACGAGTTCAGGAGCGGGATTCGCCGCAATTTTAATATCAAATTTAAGGGGAATGGAAATATAGGAGGGCTAAAGCAACGCCCATGCTGTTTATAATTTTACTTGAACTTTCAGTGAGACTTCATTCAGCTGATTTGTTGTGATCTTCAAAAAACTCAAATAGTCAATACACAAAATATGGAAGTCTAATCCCCAAAACAAGTGAGTATACCGAGAGTATGATCCTCAGAAGTCGTAATACCCAAACAGCTCCTGGAAAAAAGTAGGCATACGGAGGAGTATACATGCGTATAGCAATCACCACACCACTGCCCTCCGCCTATGATGACAGTAATAATATTAGACTAGTATCTTCAAGACACCTTCTATACAGCTTACAGTGACATTTAAAGGCTTAACTAGGGTATTAGGGTAAAGTTAGGGTAATTAGGCAATTCATTGTAGAACAGTAGTTTGTTCTGTAGACTATCCAAAACAATATTGCTGAATGGGGCTAATAATATTGACCTTAAAATGAATTTAAAACAATTAAAAACTGCTTTTATTCTAGCTGAAATAAAACAAATAAGACTTTCTCCAGAAGAAAAAATATTATCAGACATGCTGTGAAAATTTCCTGAATCTGTTCAACATCATTTGGGAAATATTAGAAAAGATTCACAGGAGGGCGAATAATTCTTTAAACACCTTTAAATGACCTAAAATGACAATTAACCTCTCACAGTGCATCAGCAATGCAAGTACAGTTATCAGCTCCTGTGTGGCGAATTATTGACCGCAGCTCTGACCTGTAGGTGTAAGGGCCGATCTGAACCACCGAGGGTTTGTCTCCGGTCATCACCTCCGCGGGATTGGTCAGATTGAAGAAGTAAAACTGCATGTAAACCGGCGGCGGAGGATTCTGCACACCGAGAACGCCTCTGTCCCATTCTCCAGAACTATTTGCTGAAAGAGAAAGAGGGTTATGGCTTATAAAATGAACCAAAATTAGAACTGAAGGCTTCTGACGTGATTCAGGAAGAGGAATAAACAGAGGCACTTCATAACAACATTATAATAAGATGCATTCATGATAGTAGTATTATTAATTATCTATAATAATATTAATATTAGCATTGTTAGTAATATTATTGTAGATCATTATTATAAACAATAAAGAAGGCTTCTGGGCCACACACACACACACACACACACAGACTGACTGACTGACTTTGCTTGACAGTGTTGTTGATCAGCTTTTGTAAGACTCTGGTTAACTCCAGCGCGATGCCGCGATCAGCAGCAGGACACACAGAGCTCCAGCGGTGGACACACAGCATAGCCGCAGCCGCATCCCCGACCCCGGTACCGTTCCCTTACACACACACAGACACGGGAGACAACCGGAGAGACTCTGTTTACATGTGTTTACATGAACAGAACGCAGAGAAATGACACAGGACACACACAGAAAACAAAGAGAGAGCGAGTCTGTTGATCCAGCCGCGGATCTCAGTTCTCCAGCAGGGGCGCATCACGGCTCAAATATGCATTTATTCATTCTCCTTCAGCCTTTGTTTATCAGCAGTCGCACAGCGAAATCACCTGCTAATTATTCTAGCATATGTTTTACAAAGTGGATGACCTTTTAGCCACAACCCAGTACTGGGAAACACCCATACATTCTCATTCACACACACTCATTCACTACAGTAGGTAAGTAGATTTCTTTGTCTCCTTAGGGAAATTGATTTGCGGCATTATCAGAAAGCAGCACACTGGACAACAGGGTAAAGACAACATTTTCACATTCAACAACATTCACTCAACGGCCACTTTATTAGGTACACCTGTCCAACGCTTGTCAACGCAACTTTCTAATCAGCCCATCACATGGCAGCAACTCTGCTGCAGTTCAAAGCGAGCATCAGAATGGGGAAGAAAGGGGAGACGGCTGCCTCTGAGTATTTTCAGAAAACTGCTGATCTACTGGGATTTTCACGTACAACCATCTCTAGGGTTCACAGAGAATGGTCCGACAAAGAGGAAATATCCAGTGAGCGGCAGTTCTGTTGGGCGGCAAATGCCTTGTTGATTGCGAGGAGGTCAGAGGAGAATGGCCAGGACCGGTTCCAACCTTGAGGCGGATGGGCTACAGCAGCAGAAGACCACACCGGGTGCCACTACTGTCAGCTAAGAACAGGAAACTGAGGCTACAATTCACACAGGCTCACCAAAACTGGACAATAGAAGATTGGAGAAACGTTGCCTGGTCTGATGAGGTCTCCATTTCTGCTGCCACATTCGGATGCTCGGCTCACAATTTGGCCTCAACATCATGAAAGCATGGATCCATCCTGCCTTGTATCAGCGGTTCAGGCTGCTGGTGGTGGTGTAATGGTGTGGGGGAGATTTTCTTGGCACACTTTGGGTCCATTAGTACCAATTGAGCATGGTGTCAACACCACAGCCTACCTGAGTATTGTTGCTGACCATGTCCATCCCTTTATGACCACAGTGTCTTCATCTTGATGGCTACTTCCAGCAGGATAACGCACCATGTCATAAAGCCTGAATCATCTCAGACTGGTGTCTTGAACATGACAATGAGTTCACTGTACTCAAATGGCCTCCACAGTCACCAGAGCTCAATCTAATACAGCACCTTTGGGATGTGGTGGAACGGGAGATTGGCATCATGGATGTGCAGCCGACAAATCTGCAGCAACTGTGTGATGCTATCATGTCAATATGGAGCAAAATCTCTGAGGAATATTTCCAGTAGCTGTTAAATCTACGCCATGAAGGATTAAGGCAGTTCTGAGGGCAAAGGGGGTCCAACCGGTACTAGTAAGATGTACCTAATAAAGTGGCCGGTGAGTATATATAAAAATGTTTTTTTATTATTTCTTAATATTTATTACAATATTTACAATTTTAATCATCTAAGTTTATTATCAATCTCATTGCCTGTGGCTCAAAGAAAACTCCTATATTTTGATACTGCAGGAAGGCATTATCTCCGGCGTACTATAAAATCAGACCTACAGAGGTTTCAGTTAACACTAATATAATAATACTTTATGTTCAGCGCATAAAATTGTAAATAATTAATAAACACTTAAGTATTACCGCGTGAATAATGAACACAAAATAAACATTACTTATAAACAGTCCGCCTGATTAGCCTACATTGACAGGCTTTAAATCTGTTTTCCATTCTAGGCGCTTCTATTTCTGTCGCGAGACTGATCCTCCGCCCACTCACTGATCAATAACATTACTGTATTTATCTATATTTCATATTCTCTCTCAGTACAGTGACAGAAATATAAATATTAAACATAACGCTGTAAAATATTTAATTAATGAGTGGCCTAATGAAGTTTTCACGCAGTTTGTTTTATATAACATGAGTGAAACTGTTGATGATCATCTAGAGGAAAGGTCATATGACTTGATGCGCATGCGCAGCTCGCCGTGTAGCGGTCACGTGATTTGAATTGGATGTTTATCATTCAGTTTTTTTCAGATCAGCGTAACTTTCGCTTTCTCTTCGCGAAAAAAGCAAACAGATTCAAACCAGCTTTACCAGCCCCAAATCAGATTTTATCCCAGTTAAAGCTAGTTCTGATGGGTATCTAACAGATGATGACCGCGGTGAAGTCTGACATTCATTAAACATTCGGTTTCAAACCAAGTAAATTATGTGTTCCTGCTATAGTTTGAGCCAAAACTAAGTCAGATAGACATAAATATATGTCCTTTATGATGCACAAGGTTAAATTCTCGATTAAACATAATTAAACATATGAAATTAAATAAAGCAGTACTGAAATGTTCAGAAAAACATCCTGGTCATTGCACAAGATTAGCACTTTATTTATTGTTATTATTTTTAAAACTTTTAATGTAAAAAAAATAGTAAAATTCATTTAAACTCTGACATTATTTGAAATAAAGAAATCAAATCAACTGTTAAATTATCTAAATATTATTCTCTGAGATGCGCAAGCTTTGATTTTTACAGTTATACACATGTACTTAATGTAATAAATGAGCTGAAGTGGACAGTGGATAGACGGAAGGGATTTTTAGTAAATGAACTGAAGTTGAATATTAGTATTTAGTAATGGTGAAATGAAGCTTCCTGAAGTGAAGCGCTCGACTCAATTGTGTTGGAAAAAGATTCGTTACTCGAAGCTTTCTAAATCAGAGCTCGATGAGGACCTCTGCTGGTTAAAGTGTGGGAAAGCACTGTGTTATGTCAAATGTTCACAACTGACCAACTCATTCATGTAGTAGTACAACAGTAATATAAACAAATTACTGTAGTTTTTACACATGAGGTATATTACATTACACCAGGTGACTGTAGTAAAATCCAAGGTATTCAAAAGTATTTACACTTATCGTATTCCAACTTGTCCTTCACCCAGCCACCCGTTCCAAGCAGGGATCGAACAGGCGATTCCTGCATGGGAGGCGAATGCTCTAAGGAGGAGGAGGTTATGTGAGTGAGGCTTTCGGGCTGCATTCGCCAGCTGGTCTCTGTTAACCACTATACTTTGACATGCAGTGGTTTTCTTTAATTATAGTTGTAAAAAATACGCTAATGCACTTTAGTATGCTTCAAAACCTTTTTACTAAAATGACTGTTGTATTTTAGTTTAATTACTGGTGTGTGGGACCGGTGCTGTGCTTTGAAAAGTAGAAATGTATGTAATCGACGCCTAATCTCTCGCTATACACTTTACTAACCCATGAGGGTGTTTAAACCTTTGAATCAAAATTTGAAGCAGTCACGTGGGTATCGGCGAAAATGAAGCTTCTGACGTCACTGATCACGTGATGATGGCAAACCGAATCAAGCTCCGGTACGCTACTGCGAGATGTATTGTTTTTTGATACATGCTTCGAAGCCTCGGCGCACAACGTCACATCACTATTAGAATTCGTTTATTTTTGGAGAGTACTAGGGGCCGAGTTAGTGCACACAACCTGATGAACGATCATGATACTACAAGCTGCTGTTTTATTTCCATTTTAAAATAAAAAAACGAAAATCAAAATTTAATGCGTTTTTTAATTTTCGTTTTTGAATTTTAAAACGGAAAATAAAAACGGCGCATTTTTTTATTTTTCATGGTGAAAAACGGTAAAGCAAACTTCAAAATTATTTTATTTTCATTTTTTATTTCAAATAAAAAATAAAATCACCAGAAAACAAAAATGAATAAAGGCTTATTTTTTATATTCTGAAACCAGATAAGCCGACTCATTCACGGTGACGCAATGCTGACCTGCTATAGCCTACTGTAGGCTATTATTTTTCCACTTAATAATGTTATAAAAGGTATTTTCTTGTGATAACAGGATTTTTTTAGGACACTGTTCGTTTCTCTGCCGCGCCACAGAGCGCCATCTGATTAGTTTCATGTTAAATAACATGCGAATGTGCGCGTCTGGTGTGATACGTTTAACTGTCATGTGTGGAAGCGCCGCTTCCGGTGTGCGACCTGCTTTGGTCAGTCTGTTTTCTCTGTTGCGGGAGCCAAAGTGTGGAATGATTTACCTGTTAGCCTAAAATTAGAAAGTAATATCAATATTTTAGTAGTGTTCTTAAAAGTTTAGGTTAGGTTAGTTTATTTATACCCGAAGGTAGATTTGGTTTGCAGTCAAGAGTCCTCATCTCACAACAGTGTCACACAAAGGAACTCACACAGTAACAACAACAAATGAACATTAGGACATAAACATAAAAACACTTATAAAAGTATAAATTAATAATCACTTCAAGTGTCCACCCCCCCCCCCCCCCACCAAATAAATGTTTCAAACGATCTAAAATATACAGGTCACCAAAATACCTCTGCTTTAGTCTATGCCTTATTTAAATATCTAATGGCTGCTGGTATGAAGCTATTTTTGTATCGTTTCGTTCTACAGCTTAATACTAGAAACCTGCGACCAGAAGGAGCTGAAACTCTGAGTGCAGGGGATGATCAGTGTCACTTAAAATTGAATTTGTGATTCTCTTTAGCCGCCTGGTGTACACAGCCTCTAGATTAGCTACTGACACCCCAGTTAGCTTACTGGACCACTTAACTATCTGATTTAGTGAGTTTTTATTCTTGACAGAGAGATTCCCAAACCATGACACCAAAGCAAAGGATAAAATGGATTCAAGTAAAGCATGATAAAATAAAATCATCATGTGTTTGTCAATGTGGAAATGATTTAGCTTTCTCAAACAAAATAATCGCTGGTGCCCCTTTTTACAGACTGCTGCACAATTCTCATCAAAGGAAAGTTTAGAATCAATAATTGTGCCAAGATATTTGTATGATCGCACACTTTCCACAGGCTGATGTTTAATGGAAGTGCTCACCTGTGTGTTAGCAGCCTTCCTAAAATCAATGATCATATCTTTTGTCTTTAAAACATTTAACTGAAGATATGACTCCTCACACCATCTGACACAGTCAGTTAGTACTGGACCATGACCTGTTTCATTATCATAAAGTTGGCTGACAATGACAGTGTCATCTGCATACTTAATAATGGTACTATTTTCCCACCTGCTCTGGCACATGTTTGTGTAAAGGATGTATAAGGATGTATAAAAAGTGGTTAAAGACAAAACAGCAGTGTTAGCACAAATAGTCTACTGTTAGTTTGTTGGATCATGTCGCCTTTGCTTTTGCCTTCAGTAATTTATGTAAAGAATTATAATGTTGTGAATATGTAGCTATTATATTTGCATTTTGTCAAGCCTCATGTGGACAGGTGTTGAGAATCAGCAAGTCTGCTAAAACACTTAAACAAATGCAGTTTGGTTGTCCAGTGTAATTGTGATGTCCATGTCAAATAATCAATAAAATAATTGTTTTAATAAACACAAGTGTAGATTGTCCACCTGTGGGGTTTTGGAGACGTCTGCATCACCATATGGGGCATCAGAACAGGACGTGTGTTTGGATATAACTCAGTGTTTGACCACACTTCATTATTTGTTCATTTATTCCTCTGCTGGAGATTAGAACTGAATTTAGAAATAGTTTTGAGCAAATCTTTGCTCTTAACAAAGGAGATTAAATATGTGGGCTGATGGATGTGTTCAGTGGAGTGAGTTTCCACCGTTTCCTCACTCCACCAAAGTAAAGGAGTAAAGTAAAGAGTAAAGTAAAGAGAAAGTAAAGAGGCTGAATGGAGGAGGCTCGTTCTTTATCCTCGCGCTGCAGATGCTCTGTTTAACTGTGTTCTCATAAGTGAAGCGTTCAGTTTTTACAAAGTCCGACATGTAAATAGCAAATGCACCATGGAGCGACGCAACTGACTCTTGGGAATGGGAATTAATGCAGGTTATGCCCTAAACACAGCCAGAACTCATTAAGAGAATAAGCACAACCCTGTTAGACCATGTGCTGGGTGCAGAGCGCATTTATCTGTCCTTAAAATAGTGGATTCGGACAGGCTCTTAATTTTTTTGCGCCCTGAGCTTTGGATTTTACGCCTAGATCATTAAAATAGAGCCCCAAGAGTTCAGTCAGAGCAAGGTGAATCGGCTACTAACAGCGCCCCCTGCTGCTGGAATCAGCTTCCAGAAATGATCAGATGTGCTCCAACATTAGGTACGTTCACATCAAGACTGAACACACATCTGTTTAGCTGTGCCTTTACTGAATGAGCACTGTGCTACGTCCCACAGATCGCACTATGTGATTTCTCTTCTTTTCATTCTTTTATAACCTGTTTAACACATTTAACCATCTTTATTCTCTGTTGTTTATTTCATTTACTCCTGTTGATGTAAAGCACTGAGTGATTGTGTATGAACGTGCTACAGAAATAAACTCTCCTTGCCTTTAATCGTAGCTCTTCTCTCTGCTGGAATCAAACACAGCTGCATCTGATTGATTGACTGACTGATTTATTGATTATCTTTAGTCACAGATAAACGCTGCAGTGCAGTAACAGAGCGACACCATCAGAACATCTACAGTCAGAGGATTACACATCACATATTTATAAATATCACCTCAGCCAATCAGAGACAGAGATTCATTTCCTAGTTGGTCTCTTGCAGTGAAGTGTGTGTGTGTGTGTGTGTTGGAACAGTGTGTGGCAGAGGATGTGTGTTGTATGTTTGTGTATGGGACAAAGAAAAGGGTGTGTGTTGTATATGCGTGTGTGACTGGGAGGTACATTTGTGTGTGTGTGTGGGACAGAGGGTGTGTTGTGCGTGAGGGAGAGTGTGTTGGTGGCTGTATGCTTGTGTGTGTGTCTGTGACTGTGTTGCGAGCATGTGCTTGTGTGAGTGCTGTTTTGTTCATGTGATTGTGTGCATGAGAGTCTGTGTGTGTGTGTGGGGGAGAGAGAGTGTTGTGTGCGCCTCTGTGTGTGAGAAAGCTTGAGTCTGTGTGAAAGAGTGACTGTGTGTTTGAGTCTGTGTGTATGCCTTGACTGTGTGGTGTGTGTGTGTGTGTGTGTGTTTAAGGCCTGCAGCGCTGGATGAAGCGTGGATACAGACAGACGTCTCTGATGTGATGACGGTTCAGCAGCCAGGTGAGGAATCGCTCCAGTCCAGACCGTAACCACCATGAGGACACGTGCCGAACTTCCTCTGAAAAACACACACACCAATGAGAGTGCTATTGCTGGGTGATACATCAATTTTATAGATAAACTGGAGTGTGAAGATCACATCGATTTGTTTGAATGTAAATCGGTTTTCACTCCAACACACGTGATGCATCTGGTTCCGTAGTTCCCCCTGAATTTGCCATATAAACACACAAACATGCAGCAAGCAGGGAAGTAGTCAGAGGAATGTTGCGCTCTATAAAATGAAAAAATTACTGACGCACAAACATGCCCGCCAAAATAAGGGCATAAATCAGGGCTCTCAGTCACGCATTCACCATGGACATCTAATACTGCACAGCACACCTTTATTTCTCATGGTGAGAAGTAATGGATGAGACAGTTAATGGAGAAGACGTGTGCATGAAAGCAACCGTTACCGATCTAATGTTGGATTCAACATTGCCGTTTCAGATAAATGACATGAGCCAGCCGCAAAGACATTCAGTACTGCAAACATCAACACTGACAAAGCTCAGTGCACTAGACTCATCTACCAGATGCAGCAACTTCACATAACAGCAATAAAATGCAACCCACAAGCCTAATACAAGTCCTTTATATGAACTGATATACCCCTAATAAACCTCTGAATGCATGTTTATTAAAAAAAAACTGATAAAAAACGGTCCCCTTTTTAACAATCATTACAGTCTACTTTTACTGTAGTTTACCTTCACTGTAATAAAATGGTTTAATTTATTCATTCATTTTCTGCTGCTTTCCGGGCCTGGGTCGTGGAGGCAGCAGTCTTAGGAGAGAATCCCAGACTTCCCTCTTCTAGACACTACTTCGTTAAATGGCTACAAACCTGTAAAGACCTGAGATTTGTCTCGTTTGTGTTTTATTTTATTTATTAATTAACACACACATTAATCCAAAATAAAACCATATAAATCTGAATACATTACATTTTGAAGATCTGACTCAATCTGATGGCCAAAAACTGATCAGATTATTATCCATTCATTCATTTTTCTTCGCCTAAGTCTATATTAGGTCTCCTGTAGGTCACCACAGCGGAATGAACCGTCAACTATTCCAGCATATGTTTTACCCAGCAAATTCTCTTCCAGCTGCAACCCAGTACTGGGAAACCCCATACTCACCCATTCTCATTAACTACAGCCAATTAGTTAATCAATGTGTTTGGACTGTGGGGGGAAACCGGAGCACCCGGAGGAAACCCACGCCAACACGGGGAGACATGCAAACTCCATACAGAAACGCCAACTGACCCAGCCGGGACTTGAACCAGAGACCTTCTTGCTGTGAGGACACAGTGCTAACCAGTGAGCCACCGTGTCACCCTGATCAGATTACAGTAAAACAATGCACAGATAATATTTAAAATACATGTGATGAGCTGTCAATCATTACAGCTGGACTGACCCACTTCTGCTTATGTAATGTTTATCCTTTATCCTTTAGTCTTTATATTGCATGACTTAATTAAAGTTTCGTGACTAAAAATAGGCGTGGCACGGTGGCTCAGTGGTTAGTACTGTACCCTCACAGCTAGAAGGTTGCTGGTTCGAGTCTCAGGTGGGTCAGTTGGCATTTCTGTGTGGAGTCTGCATGTTCTCCCCGTGTTGGTGTGGGTTTTCCTCCGGTGTGCTCCGGTTCCCCCACAGTCCAACCCATGCGCAATAGGGGAATTGATTAACTAAATTGGCCGTATGAGTGTGTGTGTGTGTGTGTGTGTGTGAATGAGTATGTATGGGTGTTTCCCATACTGGGTTACAGCTGGAAGGGACATCCACTGTGTAAGACATATGCTGGAATAGTTGGTGGTTCATTCACTGTGGCGACCCCTGATGAATAAAGGAACTTAGCCGAAGGAAAATGAATGAACAGTATATATTCTAGTGTTATAATATACTTTTTCTAGTGTTTTCTGGAGACTGACCTGAATGATGAGTGCTGCTGCAGGTAAACATTCACCTGAACACGCTTCGCTCCCTGAAGCACAATACCAGTGAGCTGAAAACACACAAATTCACAATGCACAAAAGTCATGATGAGTAATGATATGACAAAACCATTGCATAAAATCACACACACACACACACACACACACACACACACCACACACACACACACGCACACACACACACACACACACACCCACACACGCACACACGCGCACACGCGCACACGCGCACACGCGCACACACACACACACACACCACCACCGCACACACGCACACACGCGCACACGTGCACACATGCACAACACACACACACGCACACACACACACACACACACACACACACCCACACACACACACACACACGCACACACGCGCGCACACACACACACACACACACACACACACACACACACACACACACGCACACACGCACACACGCACACACGCGCACACATGCACACACACATACACGCACACACACACACACACACTTAACATCACAATGCAAAACAGCCATTTAATAAAACGTCAGAATTATGAATTATTAGCCCCTCTGTTTATTTTTCCCCAATTTCTGTTTAACAGAGAGCAGATTTCTCCAACACATTTCTAATCATAATAGTTTTAATAACTCATCTCTAATAACTGATTTATTTTCTCTTTGTCATGATGACAGTAAATAATATTAGACTAGATATTCTTCAGACACTTCTATACAGCTTACAGTGACATTTAAAGGCTTAACTAGGTTAATTAGGGTACCTAGGCAGGTTAGGGTAATTAGGCAAGTCATTGTATATCGATGGTTTGTTCTGTAGACTATCGAAAACAAATTTAGCTTAAAGGGGCTAATAATATTGACCTTAAAATGGGGTTTAAAAAATAAAAACTGCTTTTATTCTAGCCAAAATAAAACAAATAAGTATATAATTAATAAATTAATTAATATAATAATAAATATTATCAGACATACTGTGAACATTTCAAATAGATTTGCTTCAAGTCATCTAAATCGCAGCGTTAGCGCATTCAGAAATAACAGTTTGTCGGCAAAAGCCGCTAAACGCCACTTGCCTTTGACAGCAAAAGTCGCTATTTCCCAAGAACCAATCAGAAGGCGCAAATCGAATGGCATGTTTTCAATGAAGCAGTGCGCAGATACGCCAGCTTTATGAGGTGAGTGTTTTATTTCGCCTTTGATTTAGCCTTTAAAAGATGATGTTTGATGAACTGAAATTAGCCTGTCTGACTGTCAGTGAATGACATATTAAAACGTCCCTTACCACAAAACTCTGTGCATTATAAGAAAAAGAAAACTAAATACAGTCGAAAGTGTAGCATGCATTCATAAACTCTTCTTTGAGCAGCGTACTTTCATTCATACTTTGAATGAGTCTGATTTTACTAAACATTAAAACGGCAACTGCGTTTCACCAAAGATGAAGTTAAGATGCTGTTCTTTTATCCCACGTGGATGCTATGAGGATAAACAAGAGACCAAGAAGAAACCAAGACCTTGAGTATGGGGAATGAATGAATGACAGCTTCTAAAACTGCTATTTTTATAAAGATAAATATAATATACAAAACTATACATTATTTATATGACTTCCATGAATTATATTACTTTTTTATTAATGAACAATGCACAGATATTCACAATGATTTTACACTACTTTATTTGAATCCAACAAGCTCAGTTTACAATTGTTTACATTGCTCTACTTACATTAAATCTAAATCCCAAATATCAGATTGTTAAGATTTAATTAATGTCAAGATTTAATAATGGTATTGATTAACGCACTTACTTGACAGATTTAATTTATTCATTTTCCTTCTGCTTTTTCCCTGGTTAACCACAGTGGAATGAACCGCCACTTACTTGACAGATTTATATTTTTGAATTTCAGGTGGTCTGTTTTTATGTTTGGTAAAATAATCTCTAATAGCATCTTTGTCTCAATAGGTAGATTTAGAGGTTTTTGCATAAAAAGCAGACGTGGATTTAGCTGGTTTTGACGCCAAAGAAACTCTACCTTGTTAAAAAACAGAGACAAAAGTGACATTTATGAAAAAAATATATATATTTTTTATTATTTAAGTATTTTATTTACTAGATAATAACCTGTTCTTTAGCTATAAATGAAACCTCTGAACCTAATGAGAGGAGCCTGATAGAAAATGCTCATTAAGAAAAGAGGTCTGATGGATTTAGAGGGTTTTGCATCTGAACTCTTTATATTTGAATTATGAATTATTCGCTTCCCTGTTTATTTTCCCCCCAATTTCTGTTTAACTGAGAGATTTCTTCAACACATTTCTAATCGTAATATCTCTAATAACTGATTTATTTTCTCTTTGTCATGATGACAGTAAATAATATTAGACTAGATATTCTTCAAGACACTGCTATACAGCTTAAAGGGACATTTAAAGGCTTCACTAGGGTAATTAGGTTAACTAGGCAGGTTAGGGGAATTAGGCAAGTTATTGTATAATGATGGTTTGTTCTGGAGACAATCGAAAACAAATATAGCTTAAAGGGGCTAATAATATTGACCTTAAAATGGTGTTTAAAACAATTAAAAACTGCTTTTATTCTAGCCGAAATAAAACAAATAAGACTTTCTCCAGAAGAACAAATATTATCAGACATACTGTGAACATTTCCTATCTCTGTTAAACATCATTTGGGAAATATGTTGGCTGATAGCTGTGCAACATTCTGCAATAACAGCACTCCTACAGCCTCTTCACCCTTGTGTATTACTCCGCCCACATAGAGTGACAGCAGGTCAATAAACTCACTACAGTTTGACAAATAGTGCAGCTGTTGGACAACATCATGTATTTTGAGGCTTTTTTTAGGAGAGAATGTAGTTGTTAAGATTACAATTATGCAGCTTATACCAATTTTAAACATTCATAATTTTTGGAGCTACAACACGTCGACAGCCATCAGCCTGTCATACTGAGCAGAGCAAAGACGATTGCACCACAAGATGGTGACAAAGAGGATTAGGATGCAGATCAACAGATGATTCATCAGGAATATTGACCTTCTGCCACTTTTCCAAATGATCAACTAGAAGTTATTATTAGTTGCTCTTACAACTGAGATCCACAACAACACTTTTGTCAGGTAGTGTATATGTCCATGTAAACGTGTGTGTGAAAGAGGCCGATTTTAGGGAGGCTGTAGCCTCAGTCCCTTTTAAATTTGATATGAAAACAGCAGAAGAATTCGGCCTCCTCTCCCGTCTTTTGTTTTTACATTTGATCAGCAAACCAACGCTGTTCAGAGTGAGAGAACGAGGTGTGTGTTTATCGATAAATTATTATAGCATCTGCTTATTTGCAGTTCTTTGATATAGACCTTGTATCACCTGTATCCCAATGTCATGGAGGAGCAGTGGGGTTTTCTCAGCGTTCACCTCATCAGCACAGATGTTTCCTCCAGCAAGAAATGTAACTCCTAACAAATACTTTGCTATTTTTATTTCAAATGAACCACCAATATTAAACACTTTACAGCTCGTGTAGCATTAACTATACCATACAGTCTTGCACAGAAGGATTAAACACAGTGACAGAAGCACTTAGAGGATGTACATGTTTTAACTGTCACTGACGGAGATAGAAACGTTAAGTGTTGTCCAGTATTAAAATAAAATACTTCTCATTTATTATTATCATTCAGATCGCTAATGTGAATTAAAAGTTTAAAATATTTTTATTTATTTGTGTCATTTAATTAGAAAAGTGGCAGTTTATTTATTTTTTTACCTTATAAGGAGCTGAGCCCCCCTAAAATTAAAATCCTAAAATCGCCCCTGGTTTGACCGATCTAATACTGAATCTGAAAACATTTCAGCCACAAATTTTCACAATGCACAAAAGTCATGATGAGTAATGATATGACAAACCATTGCATAAAATCGCACGCACGCACACACGCACACACACACACGCATTTGTTTTTGTGAAAAGTGGGTACATTACATAGGTTTCCATTCGTTTTATGCAGCACATATATCGTATTGCCCTCACCCCACCCTACCCCTAAACCCAACCATCACAGGAGACAGTGTGCAGCTTTACTCTCTGATTAAACTCATCCTGTGGGATTTAGAAGCATTTTGAGAAATGAAGACGTCACCAATGTCCTCATATTTCACCTCGTTTTTGTAATATCTGTGTCATACCTATGTCATTATACAGATTTGTGTCCTGATATGTCACAAAAACACGTACACACACACACACACACACACACACACACACAGTAAATGCTCAGTGTCATCTTGAGTTTTTGTCTTGTTTCTAGTCCAAATATCTCAAAACTCTTAAATCAAGAAGCTTTTTCCAGACAAGCAAATAATATTGTCTTAATAATGAGTCAAAATGAAGTGCGTTTTAATTAAAAACAAGTAAAATAATCTGCCATGGGGTGAGTGAAATAACTAACGATTTAACTTCCCTCATTGTCAGATTATTTAGCTTGTTTTAATTAAAACTCACGTCATTTTGACTCATTATTTCCTTAAACAAGACAATATTATTTGCTTGTCTGGAAAATGCTCCTTGATTTAAGCGTTTTAAGATATTTGGACTAGAAACAAGACAAAAACTGTAAGTGAGAGGAGCGTTTAGTGCAGTGTGTGACTCCAGCAAAAGTTTATGGGTAAATAAAAGAGCTGAATCTGATCCAGGTGAACCTGAACAAACACCATAGACACAGACTTTACCCTGCACTTATAAAACACACACACACACACACGTATCTGCAGCTCATCTGGAGAAACACACACCGAGGGGGTTTCTGTGCTCATATATAAACTCAGACTGATTAATAAATTAGATAATTAAACAAATATCCAGCTGTCTAATTGATAGATTTGGGGTTGTTGCTAAAAGGGATACAGCTGTGTTAACATGCTGATGAGAATTATTTATGTTATTTATTAAATGACCCTTTAAATGACCTCTCACAGTAATGTAAAAACAGAAATAATATGAACAATATTGGGTATAATTACTGATTTTACATTACTGTGATATTGAATGTAGGATTGGGGTTGGAGCAGCGTTAATAAAAACAATTAATGAGTAATATGATAAGTAATATGAATAATATTTGGTATAATTAATTAAAATACCCATTCACTGTATTTACCCCAACATCACAGAAATGTAAGAACAGTAATATTATTCAAATTACACATTAAATTGTATATTCTTAATGTCTAACCCCCTCACAGTGATGTACAAACAGTAATTATAAAGAGTATTATACTTATTATTTATTAAAACGTCCAGTAATTGTATTTTATTAACATCTACTGCTACTCCAACCATCACAGTAATGTAAAAACAGCAATTATACACAATATTATTCATATTATTTATTAAATTACGCATTAAACTGTATTTTATTAATGTCTAACCCTACAGTAATGTAAAAACAGTCATTATAATGAGAATGATTTGTGTTATTTATTAAATTAACCAATTAAATTTTATATTATTAACATCTACCCCTACCCCAACCCTGACAATAATGCTAAAAAAGTAATTATGCCCAATATTATTCAGAATATTTATTTAATTACGCAATAATTGCATGTAAAAATAGAAATTATAGACTATTGTTTGTATTACTTATAAAATGACATATCAATTGAATGTAAAAAGAGTAATTATACAGAATATTGTTCATATTATTTATTAAATTACACATTAAATAAATGTAAAAAGAGTAATTATACAGAATATTGTTCATATTATTTATTAAATTACACATTAAATAAATGTAAAAAGAGTAATTATACAGAATATTGTTCATATTATTTATTAAATTACACATTAAATAATGTAAAAAGAGTAATTATACAGAATATTGTTCATATTATTTATTAAATTACACATTAAATAAATGTAAAAAGAGTAATTATACAGAATATTGTTCATATTATTTATTAAATTACACATTAAATAAATGTAAAAAGAGTAATTATACAGAGTATTGTTCATATTATTCATTAAATTACACATTATTGAATGTAAAAAGAGTAATTATACAGAATATTGTTCATATTATTTATTAAATTACACATTATTGAATGTAAAAAGAGTAATTATACAGAGTATTATTCATATTATTTATTAAATTACACATTAATTGCATGTAAAAAGAGTAATTATACAGAATATTGTTCATATTATTTATTAAATTACACATTAATTGCATGTAAAAAGAGTAATTATACAGAATATTGTTCATATTATTTATTAAATTACACATTATTGAATGTAAAAAGAGTAATTATACAGAGTATTATTCATATTATTTATTAAATTACACATTATTGAATGTAAAAAGAGTAATTATACAGAGTATTATTCATATTATTTATTAAATTACACATTAATTGCATGTAAAAAAGAGTAATTATACAGAGTATTATTCATATTATTTATTAAATTACACATTATTGAATGTAAAAAGAGTAATTATACAGAGTATTATTCATATTATTTATTAAATTACACATTAATTGCATGTAAAAAGAGTAATTATACAGAATATTGTTCATATTATTTATTAAATTACACATTATTGAATGTAAAAGAGTAATTATACAGAATATTGTTCATATTATTTATTAAATTACACATTATTGAATGTAAAAAGAGTAATTATACAGAGTAATATTCATATTATTTATTAAATTACACATTATTGAATGTAAAAAGAGTAATTATACAGAATATTGTTCATATTATTATTAAATTACACATTAATTGCATGTAAAAAGAGTAATTATACAGATATTGTTCATATTATTTATTAAATTACACATTATTGAATGTAAAAAGAGTAATTATACAGAATATTGTTCATATTATTTATTAAATTACACATTATTGAATGTAAAAAGAGTAATTATACAGAGTATTATTCATATTATTTATTAAATTACACATTAATTGCATGTAAAAAGAGTAATTATACAGAATATTGTTCATATTATTTATTAAAATTACACATTATTGAATGTAAAAAGAGTAATTATACAGAGTAATATTCATATTATTTATTAAATTACACATTATTGAATGTAAAAAGAGTAATTATACAGAATATTATTCATATTATTTATTAATTACACATTATTGAATGTAAAAAGAGTAATTATACAGAATATTGTTCATATTATTTATTAAATTACACATTAATTGCATGTAAAAAGAGTAATTATACAGAATATTGTTCATATTATTTATTAAATTACACATTATTGAATGTAAAAAGAGTAATTATACAGAGTAATATTCATATTATTTATTAAATTACACATTAATTGCATGTAAAAAGAGTAATTATACAGAATATTGTTCATATTATTTATTAAATTACACATTATTGAATGTAAAAAGAGTAATTATACAGAGTAATATTCATATTATTTATTAAATTACACATTATTGAATGTAAAAAGAGTAATTATACAGAATATTGTTCATATTATTTATTAAATTACACATTATTGAATGTAAAAAGAGTAATTATACAGAATATTGTTCATATTATTTATTAAATTACACATTAATTGCATGTAAAAGAGTAATTATACAGAATATTGTTCATATTATTTATTAAATTACACATTAATTGCATAATTATACAGAGTAATATTCATATTATTTATTAAATTACACATTATTGAATGTAAAAAAGAGTAATTATACAGAATATTGTTCATATTATTTATTAAATTACACATTATTGAATGTAAAAAGAGTAATTATACAGAATATTGTTCATATTATTTATTAAATTACACATTATTGAATGTAAAAAGAGTAATTATACAGAATATTGTTCATATTATTTATTAAATTACACATTAATTGCATGTAAAAGAGTAATTATACAGAATATTGTTCATATTATTTATTAAATTACACATTAATTGCATAATTATACAGAGTAATATTCATATTATTTATTAAATTACACATTATTGAATGTAAAAAGAGTAATTATACAGAATATTGTTCATATTATTTATTAAATTACACATTATTGAATGTAAAGAGTAATTATACAGAATATTGTTCATATTATTTATTAAATTACACATTAATTGCATGTAAAAAGAGTAATTATACAGAATATTGTTCATATTATTTATTAAATTACACATTATTGAATGTAAAAAGAGTAATTATACAGAGTAATATTCATATTATTTATTAAATTACACATTATTGAATGTAAAAAGAGTAATTATACAGAGTAATATTCATATTATTTATTAAATTACACATTATTGAATGTAAAAAGAGTAATTATACAGAGTAATATTCATATTATTTATTAAATTACACATTAATTGCATGTAAAAAGAGTAATTATACAGAATATTGTTCATATTATTTATTAAATTACACATTATTGAATGTAAAAAGAGTAATTATACAGAATATTGTTCATATTATTGATTAATTACACATTATTGAATGTAAAGAGTAATTATACAGAATATTGTTGATATTATTTATTAAATTACACATTATTGAATGTAAAGAGTAATTATACAGAATATTGTTCATATTATTTATTAAATTACACATTATTGAATGTAAAGAGTAATTATACAGAATATTGTTGATATTATTTATTAAATTACACATTATTGAATGTAAAGAGTAATTATACAGAATATTGTTCATATTATTTATTAAATTACACATTATTGAATGTAAAGAGTAATTATACAGAATATTGTTCATATTATTTATTAAATTACACATTAATTGCATAATTATACAGAGTAATATTCATATTATTTATTAAATTACACATTATTGAATGTAAAAAGAGTAATTATACAGAATATTATTCATATTATTTATTAAATTACACATTAATTGCATGTAAAAAGAGTAATTATACAGAATATTGTTCATATTATTTATTAAATTACACATTAATTGCATGTAAAAAGAGTAATTATACAGAATATTGTTCATATTATTTATTAAATTACACATTAATTGCATGTAAAAAGAGTAATTATACAGAATATTGTTCATATTATTTATTAAATTACACATTATTGAATGTAAAAAGAGTAATTATACAGAATATTGTTCATATTATTTATTAAATTACACATTATTGAATGTAAAGAGTAATTATACAGAATATTGTTCATATTATTTATTAAATTACACATTAATTGCATGTAAAAGAGTAATTATACAGAATATTATTCATATTATTTATTAAATTACACATTAATTGCATGTAAAAGAGTAATTATACAGAATATTGTTCATATTATTTATTAAATTACACATTAATTGCATAATTATACTGAGTAATATTCATATTATTTATTAAATTACACATTATTGAATGTAAAAAGAGTAATTATACAGAATATTATTCATATTATTTATTAAATTACACATTAATTGCATGTAAAAAGAGTAATTATACAGAATATTGTTCATATTATTTATTAAATTACACATTATTGAATGTAAAAAGAGTAATTATACAGAATATTGTTCATATTATTTATTAAATTACACATTAATTGCATGTAAAAAGAGTAATTATACAGAATATTGTTCATATTATTTATTAAATTACACATTATTGAATGTAAAAAGAGTAATTATACAGAATATTGTTCATATTATTTATTAAATTACACATTATTGAATGTAAAAAGAGTAATTATACAGAGTAATATTCATATTATTTATTAAATTACACATTAATTGCATGTAAAAAGAGTAATTATACAGAATATTGTTCATATTATTTATTAAATTACACATTAATTGCATGTAAAAAGAGTAATTATACAGAATATTGTTCATATTATTTATTAAATTACACATTATTGAATGTAAAAAGAGTAATTATACAGAGTAATATTCATATTATTTATTAAATTACACATTATTGAATGTAAAAAGAGTAATTATACAGAATATTATTCATATTATTTATTAAATTACACATTAATTGCATGTAAAAAGAGTAATTATACAGAATATTGTTCATATTATTTATTAAATTACACATTATTGAATGTAAAAAGAGTAATTATACAGAATATTGTTCATATTATTTATTAAATTACACATTATTGAATGTAAAGAGTAATTATACAGAATATTGTTCATATTATTTATTAAATTACACATTAATTGCATGTAAAAGTAATTATACAGAATATTGTTCATATTATTTATTAAATTACACATTATTGAATGTAAAAAGAGTAATTATACAGAATATTATTCATATTATTTATTAAATTACACATTAATTGCATAATTATACAGAGTAATATTCATATTATTTATTAAATTACACATTATTGAATGTAAAAAGAGTAATTATACAGAATATTGTTCATATTATTTATTAAATTACACATTATTGAATGTAAAGAGTAATTATACAGAGTATTATTCATATTATTTATTAAATTACACATTATTGAATGTAAAAAGAGTAATTATACAGAGTATTATTCATATTATTTATTAAATTACACATTATTGAATGTAAAAAGAGTAATTATACAGAGTATTATTCATATTATTTATTAAATTACACATTATTGAATGTAAAAAGAGTAATTATACAGAATATTGTTCATATTATTTATTAAATTACACATTAATTGCATGTAAAAAGAGTAATTATACAGAATATTGTTCATATTATTTATTAAATTACACATTATTGAATGTAAAAAGAGTAATTATACAGAGTATTATTCATATTATTTATTAAATTACACATTATTGAATGTAAAAAGAGTAATTATACAGAATATTATTCATATTATTTATTAAATTACACATTATTGAATGTAAAAAGAGTAATTATACAGAATATTGTTCATATTATTTATTAAATTACACATTATTGCATGTAAAAAGAGTAATTATACAGAATATTGTTCATATTATTTATTAAATTACACATTAATTGCATGTAAAAAGAGTAATTATACAGAATATTGTTCATATTATTTATTAAATTACACATTAATTGCATGTAAAAAGAGTAATTATACAGAATATTGTTCATATTATTTATTAAATTACACATTAATTGCATGTAAAAAGAGTAATTATACAGAATATTGTTCATATTATTTATTAAATTACACATTAATTGCATGTAAAAAGAGTAATTATACAGAATATTGTTCATATTATTTATTAAATTACACATTATTGAATGTAAAAAGAGTAATTATACAGAATATTGTTCATATTATTACATTGTACATTAATTGTTTTTTATTAATTTATTTCCCTACCAAAACCTCACAGTATGTAAAAACAGTAATTATACTGAATATTTATTCAGATTTTTTACTAAATTACCATTAAATAGTATTTTATTAACATATACCCCTACCTCACCCCTCAGAGTGGTGTAAAATATGAATTATTGTTGTACGGTGTCACAAAAATGATGCTATATTGATGAGTGTATCCACAGCCGTATCCCTTCTTGACTTTACCGTGGTGAAGCTGTAATAATCTAAATCTGATAAAAGATCTGCTTTATCAGTAAGTGACTCAGGCTAAAGCTTAAAGCTGTTTTGTCTGTAGGTTTATCACAATAATGCAGTTATTGAATTATTCATTCATTGATCTGCAGCGTATTAGTTAAAAATGTGAGCTTGATGATGAATCCGTGCATAGCTGTTCTGTGGAGCGGTGACGCCCTCTAATGGCAGTGCAGAGAAATGTTGTGTTATTTATTGTTTCATACATGTTATTTAATCATTTCTACACTGTAAAAACTATCCGTTAAAGAACAGTTTCCACGTTTCCTGTGCTTTCGGCTTATTTGCGGTTGTGAATTGCATTATGCAGGTCATAGCCAGGGGGATTTGGGTGGTTTGAAAGACTCCACTCCTCACTGACAAAGGTCCAGAATTTGTCCCATACATGAGCTTATATGTCCTATTTTGACTGCTATAGCCAACATAAATTGTGAAAAAACTTTGACTTTAAGACCAAACGGAGCCTTCTGTTGGCTATTGTGACTTCAGCTAATCAGATTTGATCAATGTAAATAATTATTTTCATGAGTCCAGGGGCACCGGCCCCCAATTAAATCGATTTGGCCCCTGTTGTGCTCCTCTCCTCTAAGCCACTGCTGATTTATATCAAAGCTCGGACATAAAGATGCACTTTAATTCATGTCAAACGCCGGTGATACCTGTTCCTTCAGCTATTTGTCTTGCATGACACCTGCTTTCATCCCTGGAGATCGACTGACTTGTTCCGAAACAGGGATTAAAATTCGACAGTGAAAACCCAAGACTGCTTCTGTGCTGTCATTTATGGTGCAAAGCGGACACTTTCTGTTCAAAATCAACTACGGACATGACATCTGATTTGACAAACATCTCCTCTAAAAAAATCCGCCTTTTTAAAATAGCTGAATCATTCCTGACATGATGATAGCTGTGCATCAGGTTAGGACTGAACACACTTGAACACGGTTACAGGTTTACAAACTTCAGCTAGTACAAAATGCAGCTGCCAGAGTTCTTACCAGGTCTAGAAAATTTGATCACATCACCCCAATTTTATCCTCCTTACACTGGCTGCCTGTTAAGTTTCGTATTGAATTTAAAATATTGCTTCTTACATATAAAGCTTTAAATAATCTAGCTCCTGTTTATCTAACCAATCTTCTGTCTCGCTACAATCCAACTCGCTCTTTAAGGTCTCAAAACTCAGGGCTTCTGGTAGTACCTAGAATAGCAAAGTCGAGTAAAGGAGGTCGAGCCTTCTCATTTATAGCTCCTAAACTCTGAAATAGCCTTCCTGATAACGTCCGAGGCTCAGACACACTCTCTCAATTCAAAACTAGATTAAAGACCTATCTGTTCAGTAAAGCATACACTCAGTGCACCACTTAGGGGGCTTCCACACAGGTTCTGCATCTTGTTGATATACACTGTGAACATCAGCTACGCTAATGATTCTCTTTATTCTCCATTTCCACCTGGGGATACTCTTCCCGAGGCCCTCAGACTATGCAGAGTCACTGATTCGATCCAAGACCAACGACGAGATGATCCCAAAGTTTCCATAATCCTGGACCAGGCCGAATCCTGAGCAGCTACTCTGATGGTCATGGAAGAGTGGAGAACATGAGACTGATTCCTGTGATGCTCCAGGGACAAACGAGTCTTCGCTGACGTTCAGCTTCTCCAGCGCCTAGACTGCAGCTCTACACAAGACGTTTGGCCAGAGAAGAAATGATCCTGCCCAATCTGAGTCTGGTTTCTCTCAAGGTTTTTTTTCTTCACTTCCGCCATTAGTGAAGTTTTTTCCCTCTCCGCTGTCGCCACTGGCTTGCATGGTTCAGGATCTGTAGAGCTGCGCATCGTTGGATTTGCTCTTCAATATTTGGACTCTCAGTAGTGATTATTAAACCACACTGAACTGAGCTCAACTGAACTGAACTTAAACACTGAAGACTGAACTACACTGTTTCAGTTTACTATAATCTTCAATGTGAAGCTGCTTTGACACAATCTACATTGTAAAAGCGCTATACAAATAAAGCTGAATTCGCCGCTCTGTGGATTAATACTGAATGTGTGTCACTGTTATTACTGATGGTTAAGAATAGAGTAATATGCTGGTGTTAAACTGCACTGCTTTAATGCACTCCTGCATTGGGCTCACACACACACACACACACACTCTGCACTCTGACTACTTCAACAATGTTGATTAGCCTTGGTGGGCGTTTCTCTCTGTCTTACGCTGAACGCAGTCGACCAATCACAACAGACTGAGTCATCGGACCAATCAGCGCAGATTAGCCTCATGTAAAGGAGGGGTTTGGGAACAAATGAATCACTGAACGAATCATATTGGAGTCGCTGGGATAATTAGGTCAAATTAAATGCAGATTATAAGATAATGAAAGAGTTTTTTGACCTTGCATGCAGATCAGCCTGTTGTTGGAGACCCCCAAAACCAAAATATGACCCATTTATAATGCAAAATAGGGGCTCTTTAAATAAAATGTTAATAAAAAGGAAAAATCAAGAGAATCTGAGCGTTTCTTTTTACGTAATGAGGTTTGCACACGCACCGGATTGATGTCTGCAAAGGTCTGGTGCTCCTCCTTATTGGGCTTCATCCCCCAAATATCCTCAACAAACTTTTTATCAGCCTGATAGAAATGAGGAGACGACATGATGATGGGGGCACCTGAAAACACACACACACATTAGCGAAACACGCACACTATAGACAAACACACACACACACACACACACACACACACACACACTCACACTGACCTTGTTTACACACACTGGCGTTCAGCAGGCCGGAGCCCAGGCAGTGTCCGGGCGGCACACAGAAGCCTGCATTATCAGGATTAATGTCAGGACTGGAGAACACATCAGCTGGAGGAACGAAGCGGAAACCAGGAACACCCTGAACACTCACATCACACTCATACTGCACATACAGAGACCTGCACACACACACACACACACACGCACGCACGCACACACACAATATTACACATAGATTAAACACATTCACAATACACACAAACAACACACACAAATAATACACACAAACATACACACACACACACACACACACACACACACACACACACACACACACACACACACACACACACACACACACACACACACAATATTACACATAGATTACACACATTCACAATACACGCTCATAAACACACAAACAATACACACAAATAATACACACAAACATACACACACACACACACACACAAGCAAACAAACAAACAAACAAACACCCAGACACACATAAACATACATACATGCAAACAAGCAAACAAATAAACACACACAATGCAAACACAAAATACAAACACACACGTATACATGCAGACATACACACATATACATAGACGCAAACAAGCAAACAAATGCAAACAAACACACACACACACAAACAAAAACAAGCAATCAAACACACACCCACACAATACACAAACAATGACCCGCACAATACACACATATACAAATACAAAGACACAAACAAACACAATACCCAAATACACAAGCAAACAAACACACACACACGTATACATGCAAACATACACACACAAATACATAGACGCAAGCAAACACACACACACACACACACACACACACACAAACAAAAACAAGCAATCAAACACAAACAAACACACACCCACACAATACACAAACAATGACCCGCACAATACACACATATACAAATACAAAGACACAAACAAACACAATACCCAAACATACGAGCAAACAAACACACACACACACACAAATACATAGACGCAAACAAATGCAAACAATCACACACACACACACACACACACACACACACACACGCACGCACACACACACACACACGCACGCACACACACACACACACACACACACACGCACACACACACACACACACAAAAACAAGAATCAAACACAAACACACACACACACACCCACACAATACACACATATACAAATACAAAGACACAAACAAACACAATACCCAAACACACAAGCAAACAGACACACACACACACACACACACACACACACAAACAAAAACAAGCAATCAAACACAAACACACACCCACACAATACACAATGACCCGCACAATACACACATATACAAATACAAAGACACAAACAAACACAATACCCAAACACACAAGCAAACAAACACACACACACACACGTATACATGCAGACACACACACACAAATACATACGCAAACAAGCAAACAAATGCAAACACACAATCATACACATACAGTTCACAAGTACACACGCAGAAACACATATACAAATACAAACACACAAACATATATACACACACACGCGCACACACAACACAGTGTCAGATCCAGTGAGTGTGACTGTATAAAGCAGGTTTACTGTAATCTCTTTGACTTTGACCTGCTGCTTCTCAGATTCTTCAGCAGCTTTGTTTGTTCACTGGTATCATTTCCTCTAATATAGAGTTGAAGCTGACTGTGGCGAGTGCACGGTTTCTTTATTTGGGATGTAACGTGCTCTAATAGTCTTCACATACATACTGCAGGTATTTTTATTTTAGTTTTAGCTTCGTTTCTGGCTTTTATATGGAGTATTGTATGCGTGTGTGTGTATGTGTGTGTGTGAGTGTGAGAGAGACATTTGTACACTTACCTTGATATTCATTCATTCATTCATTTTCTTTTCGGCTCAGTCCCTTTATTAATCCGGGGTTGCCACAGCGGAATGAACCGCCAACTCATCCAGCACATGTTTTACACAGCGGATGCCCTTCCAGCCGCAACCCATCTCTGGGAAACATCCATACACACTCATTCACACTCATACACTACAGACAATTTAGCGTACCCAATTCAGCTGTACCACATGTCTTTGGATTGTGGGGGAAACCAGAGCACCCGGAGCGGTCAGAACAGAGTGTATTTCTACACACACACACACACTATAATCTGCTGTTTTACTCCACTGAACTCCATATTAAAGCCAGAATCTCTTCAGCACAGGCCGATCTAAAGGGTTATGCTGTCATGCTGTCAAAAGTGTGCTTACAATGGAAGTCAATAGGGAAAACACAGCTTCCAACATAACCAAAGGGGAGTACGTTTGAACAATACACAAGGGTTAAAATCCTCACACATTCACAGGCCCTAAAAATGCATGCAAATGGTAAACTATAATGCAGAATCAAGATTGCATGTCTTGTGATGTGACTATGTTGATTTATCTCTTCTTGCAGCCCTACTCTAGATGAAGGCTCACCTGCACAGGTCAGAGGAGAATATATAAAGTCTGTCTGCTTTGGTGATGATGGGATGGAATGAGGCTCCGTCGGTGCCGTTGATCATGTTGCACTCTTCTGAACTCCACCAGTTCAACGATCTGGATATATACGGAAATCATAGAGTCATCATAAGATTGTCATCATCATATGTCATGTTTGACATAATCTAATCAAGGGGTGGGCAAACTCGGTCCTGGAGGGCCGGTGTCCTGCACAGTTTAGCTCCAACTCTAATCAAACACACCTGCTTTTAGATTTCTAGTGACCATGAAGACACTGATTAGCATGTTCAGGTGTTTTTGATTAGTGTTGGAGCCAAACTATGGATCAAGTTTGGCCACCACTGATCGAAACTGACACATGAAGAGAGGGCGGGGCATATAGCAGCTCCTCCCCTTTTAAAAAGAAAACCTCCAGTAACGTTTATGCTGCATCCCAATTCGCATCCTATCTGTGCTAAATAGTATTTGAAAGTAGAATTAGTGTGTCCCAAATCGTAAAGGGTCCCGTATAGTTTACTATTTCCAGTAAAAACTCGAAGTGTAGAAGCGTCCATACTCTAACCCAGGGATGGGCAAACTCGATCCTGGAGGGCCGGTGTCCCTGCATAGTTTTGCACCAACCCTAATCAAACACACCTGCTTGTAGCTTTCTAGTGATCTTGAAGACACTAATTAGGGTGTTCAGGTGTGTTTGATTAGTGTTGGAGCAAAACTCTGCAGGGATACCAGCCCTCGAGGATCGAGTTTGCCCATGCCTGCTCTAACCGCTGATATTGCCCACAATACATTGTACGTAAGACGTGAATTCGATTAGAACTACAAACGCGACTGAAAAGTGTAAACAAACTACAAACATGATGGACGCGCGAGACCAACCGTCAAGTAGAGAGGCTTCGGTAAAGATGTTTGTATGACTGTTCATTAATATCTTGCCCACTGGAACATGTTTTAATCGCATTTTCTGTGTTATATTTCATCTGCAACAATACTGAACTTATAATAAGACGTGTTTGAACATTAACATCTGAATGCAGAATTATCCAAACACCTGAGGAGATTTCTCTGCATGAAAGACTGGTGAACGGGAGATGAACCTGCTGCTTCTCCAATAAGGTAGGGGATTAAATATGACAGAAATGTGGATGATTGACAGGGCTTGTAACTAAGCAACACAGCGATCTGTTAACGAGAAAGTAGTATGTCCCAAAAGCTTGCATACTCTTCTGTTACACGCTCAAAAGTGTGTACTTTTCCTTCTGAATAAAAGCACACACTTTTAGGGTGTAGTATAAGTATGCGAATTGGGACGCAGCATTGGTTTTTCTCACAGCTCTGCCAGTGAGGATGAGGATAAAAAAAAACAGCCAATGAGAAGAAGGGGCAGGGCATGTCAGACACTAGAGAGCATTTGATTGGTCAGAGGATTTGACGAGAAGTATGACGAGACATGAAAGAAATGGATCGATTTAGGTAGAAGTGATAAACTGCAAGCTTTACATGCTTATATCAGGTTTATATCTTCTGAATGTGAATTTTGTCACTGTTTTGGAGCATACTAGCTATTTCACAGGACCTTTAAGACCTTTTTTACAGCTATTTTCAGAGATTGTAAGACCATCGCCACTTTAGGTTTCAACCAGTAAAATTGGGTAAAGTCTAGATAAGATACTGCTGCAGATACGCACATCAATATAGCATCATTTTTGTAACGCTGTATAACAATAATTAATATTTTATTGTTAATTTTATTGTTTATTGTTTTAGAATTAATATTTTACAGTACTGTGACGGTTGGGTTTAGGGTTGGGGTCGAGGTTGACGTTAATAAAATACAATAAATTGGAAATTTTATAAATAATCTGATCAGACTTTACAATAAGGTTCATTAGTTAATGTAAATTAATGCATTTACTAACATGAACAAATAATGAACGATATATACGACAGTATGTGTTCATGTTAGTTAACGTTAGTTAATGAAAATACAGTTGTTCATTATTAGTTCATGTTAACTCATGGTGCATTAACTAATGTTAACAAGCATGGACTTGGATGTTAATAAAGCATTAGTAAATGTTCAATTATGATTAATAAATGCTGTACAAGTGTTGTTCATGATTACTTCATGTTAGTAAATGCATTAACTAATAATAAACCTTTTTGTAAAGTGTTACCATACCATAAAACTGTCTAAATATATACAGCATATTTAGTAAATACTGATTGTAACAGACTAATCCTAAACTAAAACGGTATTTATTTACCGAATCAAAATGCTAATCCAGCAGGGGGCGCCTATAGAACCCTACTGAAAAAAACAGCTTAAACCAGCCTAGGCTGGTTGGCTGGTTTTAGCTGGTCGACCAGCCTGGTTTTAGAGGGGTTTTGGCCATTTCCAGGCTGGTTTCCAACCATTTCCAGCCTGGTCCTAGCTGGTCAGGCTGGGTGATGACCAGCTAAAACCAGCTTGACCAGCCTAGCCAGGCTGGGAGCCCAGCCAAAACCAGCTATGTCCAGCTTAAACCAGGCTGGTTTTAGCTGGTCATTTTCCAGCCTGACCAGCTAAGACAGGCTGGAAATGGCTCGAAACCAGCCCGGAAATGGCCAAAACCTCTCTTAAAACCAGGCTGGTCAACCAGTTAAAAACCAGCCAACCAGCCTAGGCTGGTTTAAGCTGGATTTTTAAGCAGGGAACAGCAGGAATAATGGTGTTGCCTTGGTTATTACAGTAAACAAAGCAGCGTGACATCAAATCTAGCAGGATTTTATCGATGTCGTAAACTACACAGCATCCCGATATTCACAGATTAAATTCAAGCAAACGTTAGCATACTTTATCAACTATACATTGTGCAGTACAATAAAATCTTTCTGAATAAAACGCCTACTTAACCTTACAATCTGCTCGCAGTAGAAAAAACAAACCACGGCCACTGTTTTCTCATTTAATATTGCATCACAATACAAAAAAAACGATCACAGCGTCCGGTTCATGCAGACTTTAGGGCTTTACAATACTGTTTAAGGGCCTTAAATGTATGGGCCTTTTAATATGATTTTTAAGACACCCTGAACAAACACAACAGATAACACACACATCAGTGTACTGCAAACACAACAATCTGGAGATAAAACTGCACCTCTGTCCGTTCCACTCGTCTATACTGGCAAAGTCCTGATAATCCGGCTTCCCCGTCAGGAAAACATAGCTGTCATAATCAGTGCCGTTTTTCTGAAATACAGTCAGAAACGTGAGGATTAAACACAACATACAGATGTAGAAACACTGATAAAATACAAATAAATAAAATCATACTGAAATAAATACATAATACAGAGTAATTAATTAATTTGTATTATAAATAATAACAAAATAGCATATATTAATATTTGAATTATTATAATTATATAATTAAATCATTTAATAGATTAATAATAGTTTCTAATTTAATAATTAATATATTTTAATATTCAAAAGTGTAATATTTAAATATTCAAATTAATATTAATCACTATTAGCATATTTATTCGCATTATTATATATACATATAGTATAATATGAACAAATAAATTAATTAATAATATTTTACAAATATTTGGACTGTTGTAGCTGTGAAATAACTCAAATCAATCAGTGGAGAGATATGGAGCTGTAATGTGCTCAAAACCTGCCGGAACTACTTTAGCTGTGCCTTTATCTAACAAGAATGCTCATCAGCCAATCAGAATCCAGCATTCAGCAGCTCGCAGAATCAAATACAATATTAACACAATAGTGCAAATGAGCAATTCAGATCTAATTAGTTTATAATATAATCACTTTTTCACAAATTGTCTGTGCGTGCATGTGTTCATGTGTGTGAGAGAGTGTGTATGTGTGTGAATGAGAGAGAGATAGTGTGTCTGTGTGAGTGTGTGTGTGTGTTAATCCCCTGCTGACCTTATAGAACAGTCCGAAGTGGTCGTCGGGCACCAGCGGGTGCAGTTCTTTAAGCAGCGGGTCTTCATAACCCCACAGCAGATCTCCAACCCTGAACATCTCAAACACACCAACACCCTTCGCCTTCATCAAATCAGAGATAAATCTGGCCAAAATACTGTCCTTAAATTTCTCCATCACCGTCTGAAGACAAACACACACACACACACACACACACACACACACAGACATCTTTTTATCTTTGCAGCCATGATGACAGTAAATAATATTAGACTAGATACTCTTTAAGACACTAGTATTCAGCTTAAAGTGACATTTAAAGGCTTAACTAGGGTAATTAGAGTAAAGTTAGGGTAATTAGGCAAGTCATTGTATAACAGTGGTTTATTCTGGAGACAATCCAAAACTAATATAGCTTAAAGGGGCTAATAATATTGACCTAAAATGGGTTTAAAACAATTAAAAACTGCTTTTATTCTAGCCGGAATAAAACAAATAAGACTCTCCAGAAGGAAAAATATTAGAGGAAATACTGTGAAAATTTCCTGAATCTGTTCAACATCATTTGGGGAATATTGAAAAAGATTTGAAGACAAATTTAACGAAGTAAAAGTTTAGAAATTTAATAAAACATTAAATTGTGTGCTTGCATTTGTACTGAGTAGTTCTTCTTTTGGCGGAAATTTAGAGCCAAACTTAATTGGAGTAAAATTTGATACAATTTAATAAAATATTAAATAATTTCAATCATTAAATGAAGCATTTTTAGAGTAATTCACCAGTTTACTGAAATTTAAAGCCAGATTTAATGGCAAAATACTTATATTTAAACACGACCCGTGTAAAAAGCATCAACAGGTAGAAATGTGCTTAATTAACAAAAAAATGCAAAACATTACAGAAAAAAAAAAATATATATATATATATATATATATATAGGTGTGTGTGAGTGTGTGTAGCCTGGTTTCTCTCGAGTTTTTTTTCCCTTCACTTTAGTCAATTGGTGAAGTTTGTTTCTCCACTGAGAATCCACTGGATTTGCTCTTCAGTGTTTGAACTCTCAGCAGTGAAAATTAAACCACACTGAACTGAACTTCAACTCTAGTTGTGTAACGCAGGGGGGTTCTCAACCTTTTGCAAGCTGAGCCCCCCGCTGGTTATTGCTGTTGCCCCCCATCCTCCCCTCCAAATAAAACACTTCTAAGCAGTTTTTCCAACATCTATTTTTGTTTTAAAGACTGACACGCAACATATTGAACACCTGAAATGTCTTCTTAGCAACCCATAAAACACTGTATAAGAACTATCTATTGATTTATACAAAAAAACATATATAATTAATAAAAATATATAATGAATCAATATTATGTTAATAATTAATAATATAATAAACCAAGACTGACATGGAATGTACTGAACACCTGAAATGTCTTCTCAGCAAGTTCTAAAAATACTGCATAGGAACTATCTATGGATTTATACAAATAAAAACCAGTATTAATAATAATAATAATAATAATAATATAATTAATTAATCATATATTAATAATATAATAAACCTGCACTAATTGTGCTTGTGAATTATTATTATTTTATTTGTTGATGTTCTCTCACAGATGGAAAGAAAACAGAATATTTGTACTCAAGTTAAAATACAATTACACTGCAAAAAAATAAATACAAATTAAGTAAAAGTACTAATTACTCTTTTAAAAAACTACTCTGAGTACTTGTTAGTTACTTTATGAAAAAATATCTGATTTTCATTGTGGCCCTTTTTAAGTATAAACTTTTTTGAATGGTTTACTTGCTTAAATCACAAGGCTACAAATAGGAATTTGCACTAACGAAGTATGGTCGATTTGTCCTTTCATGACAATTAATCATACATATTCTCCTTGTTAATTTTAGGCACTTTTAAGCACTTTTCAACAAAACAAGCCGATGTATTCCAGGCCTTTGATTTCTTAAAGCCAGATTTAAGCACTTTAAGCACCTTGTGCGAACCCTGAAACAAGTTAATAATATTAAGTCACTTATATTTTTGATGAAATAATGAATAGCCTAACCATACGTTCACACTGAAAGTGGCGAGAGCGTCAAAGTAGCTGGAATTCATTCATTTTCAATGAGAGCAGCCGCAATAAGCGGCGAGGAGCAGCGCGGCGCATTTTCACCGGTGTGAGCGTCAAGTAGAGTTGAAATCAAGTCAACTTTATAGTAATAAGCTATGACGTGGTTCAGCGGCAACCAATCAGAATGAAGAAGTCCAGCGCTTGAGAGGAGTTCAGAGAACAGAGACCTGTGAACTTTAATTCCGACCACAGTTGTTCCCAAAGGGTTTGATTATTACGGTCGATGGATTTTCAATTATTTACCATGTTTTCTTACAGGAACATGCATTAAATAAGTCACTGATGTGCTTTAATGTTGTATATATTGATCTTTAAAAAAGCGGGAATCTCATGCGACAGTACAAAACAGTATTGCAGCTTCAGGATATTTCAGACATATGGACATATTGGATAATTAAGTGGAGCAAAGCCACACCACATGACACTTGATCTTCCTTTGTTAAATGAGTTTGATAAGAAGTGCGCAACATTTTCACGCTAGAAAGCATGTTTCATGCAGGAATGTAACTGATTTGCTGCAACGCCTCCTTTAAATACGAGATCAATGTAGTAAATTTTGACGCTCTTGCCTCCGGAGCTGAAGGCAGACAGCGACCTTGGACGCTCTCACCGCTTTCGGTGTGAACGCACAGTCACACCGGCGAAAACGCGCCGCGCTGCTCCTCGCCGCTTATCGCCGCTTATTGCCGCTTATCGCCGCTTATCGCCGCTGGCTCTCATTGAATATGAATGACTTCCGGCCACTTTGACGCTCTCGCCACTTTCAGTGTGAACGTACGGTAAATACTTTCATACACATGATCTGAATGACCCCGGAGGCCATCTTTCTGCTATTTTTACAAATGTTGGATTAACCTACAAGTTCAATAAAAGTTATTAAATCGCATGCGCTCCAAACTGTGGGTTGTGATCCGTACGAATCACAGATCAACCGTGATCCGTTACACCCCTATTAATCTCTGAAAACTGGACTGAACACAATCTCACGGGAATTCGTAACTTTTTGATTTAGTGGCTAATTCGTATGAATTCGTACGATCTAATTCGTACAATTTAGTACGATTTGCTCTTCCCCCAATGACGGTTGGGTTTAGGGGTGGGGTTAGGTGCCACGCCTCCTTTTTGAAATCGTACAATTTCGTACGACTGAACGAATTCGTATGAATTAGCCACTAAACTGACGAAACGTACAATACTTACGTTTTCTCGTGAGATCAGGCTGGACGGACACAGTTTCAGTTTACTTGAACTTTTATGTGAAGCTGCTTTGACACAATCGACATTGTAAAAGCACTATAGAAATAAAGGTGAAATGAAATTACTATTATATACATATAGTTATTACGCATATATAAATACACACATGCATGCATATGTAACGGAGGCCAGCTAGTAAGTGCTGTGCAGGTAGACCTCACTCCTCTGATCTCTAAAGGTGCTCTAGCGACAGACGCTAGAGGCCATGGTCTTTAGCCTCCTTGTTAGAGCAACCGACTCCCATGCGGAAGGTCGCCGGTTCGATACCAGCTCGGAACGGGTTGGGTGGTGTTGGACCGACGGGGTTACACATATATTTGAGAAAATGTATGATTGTGAAATGAAAATGTGTATATTTATATATACAAATTTAAATATCTATGTAACAAATTGTTTTGTATAGTTTTTTTGCATCTATGTGTGTGTATCACATACATAATAAATATATATAACACACACACACACACACACACACACATATATACTATCAAATGACTTTTATTTTGGTTGCAATTTATCATGTTTAATCTTTCAGCACTAAAATAAATAGTCCTTTATATTGTTTGTGTACTTTTGGAACCATAATAAGAAATGTTTAACGAGTTTAAGGGGCGTCATGGTGGCGCAGTGGGTAACACGATCACCTCACAGCAAGAAGGTCGCTGGTTCGAGTCCCGGCTGGGTTAGTTGGTGTTTCTGTGTGGAGTTTGCATGTTGCCGTGGGTTTCCTCCGGGTGCTCCGGTTTCCCCCACAGTCCAAACACATGCGCTATAGGGGAATTGATCAACATAGTGTTTGGGTGTTTCCCAGTATTGGGTTGCGGGTGGAAGGGCATCTGCTACGCAAAACATATGCTGGATAAGTTGGCGGTTCATTCCGCTGTGACGACCCCAGATAAATAAAGGGAGTACGCCGAATAGAAAATGAATGAATGAATAATGAGCTTAAAGGGACAGTACACTCAAAAAAGAACACTTCCACAATATTTAACACTGAAATGTTTCTAAACTTTATGAATGAATGAATAAAATTTTTTTTTCTGTAGAACACAAAACAAGATATTTAGAAGAATGTTGGGGGGGACAATTGACATAAATAGTAGAAAACACTATGACTATGGAAGTCAGTGTCTCTTTTATTAAAGTATGTTCATCTTTAGAGTGTACTGTCTCTTTAAGAGCGTCTCATTTCTCCACACAGAACAGGATTGTATTGTGATTGTGTATTGTGAACACATTTCTCTGTGGTTTTGGCTGTATGAGGTGTGTTTCTCACCACAGCAGGGATGTTGACCGTCCGTACGAGGTCATCTTGGGATCCGCGTGACATGTTGGGCTCGAACACGTATGTTTTTGGGTTGATTGCTGCGACTCTGGTTCCGTTGTCCATGAATTTCACTTCCTCCATCGGCCGATACTCCCTGAAAGAGGAAACTCCAGCACTCAGAGCTGCCCTTATTAGTGGATTATATGAAAATAATGCCGTCATGCAGAGATTAATCACATGTGTGCCATTTTACCAAGCAATTCATTATCTTTTCTAAGATTTGGGGATAAATTTAATGAGTTAAATTGAATAAAAATTATGGAAATATTAAATTTAATGCATGCATTTTTGACTGAATAATTCAATATTTTAACTGAGATTTCAGGTCAAATTAAACGAGGTAAAATTAAAAATATATAATTAAACATTCAATCTGATGCATGCATTTTTACTGAGCTATACACTATTTCACTGAGATTTAAAGCCAGATTTAATGGGGTAAAATGTGATCAAATATTATACTTCATGCATGATTTTTTACTGAGTAATTCACTATGTTTCTCAGATTTGAGGCTAAATTTAATGCAGTGAAATGGAATAAAACATTAAATCTAATGCATGCATTTTCTACTGATTAAAACACAGTTTAGCTGAGATTTAAAGCCAGATTTAATGGGGAGTATTTTAGTAAAACATTACACTTTCTGCATGATTTTAGTGAGTAATACACTTGTTTTATTTAGAATAAGATGACTACTAATAAGTATTAAAGATCATGTTCCAGGAAGACATTTTGTAAATGTACTACCACTAATATATCAAAAATGAATTATTGATCATTAATCTGCATTGAAAAGAACTTCATTTGCTCAACTTTAAAAGCAATGCTCTCAATATTCAGATTTTATTGAAGCCTCAGATTCTAGATTTGCAAAAGAGTTGTGTTCAATCAACTATTGTCCTAATAAACCGCACATTAATGCAGAGATAATGCATAAAGAAGCCACAAATGAACCTTCATGACTGGTTTTGAGCTCCAGAGTCACATTTATGCTGTTTAAAAAACAAAAGTGGAGCTGTTCTTTAAGCACAGATAAAAATAGATGATGAAGTGCATCTGATGATGCCTGATAGACGGTTTTCAGGAACAGTTTTTGTCTCGTCATCAAAACTTGTGCAAGGCTAGCAGCAGTCATGTGAAGCGCTTCACATCAGTCGTGACACATCAAGAGCAGAATCTGCATTCATCATGACTGTTAATGCTTCTGAAAGTCTCTTCTGATCAACAGGGCTTCATTTATTTGAGTAAAAATATTATTACAGTCCCTCCAGGACTTGGACAATTGGAGAATTTAGGGAAAATACCATGAAAAAAAGGAACATGCAATTCGACTTTTTTGTGCTGATTTTGGGTTGAGTTTAGTAAGAAAATCAGATAAATAAAAAAAGAAAATACAATAAAATAATAATAATAAAAATAATACAAAAATATAAGAAGGGGGTCGCATAAAACAAACATTTTTATAATCAATTAAGCTAGAGAATTAATTAAATATTCTATTTCACATTAAAGTTGGTACACTGCAAAAAATGCTTTTCCTACTTTTCCTACAAGAGTTTTTGTCTTGTTTCTAGTCCAAATATCTAAATATTCTTAAATCAAGAAGCTTTTCTAGTCTTGTTTTCAGAAATAAGTAAAAATTAAGCGCAAAATAAGCATAAAAAGCAAATTAATCTGTCATTTGTTTGAGTTTTTTTGCTTTATATAATTAATTTATCGTATTGTTAATGTACAGCGAGACCAATGAATCCATGGTGTTTTATAAAGAACTCTGCCGTTCTATTTGAAGAAGTACCGACTCCTCACAAGATCTTCCAAGTCGAACTTGCAACTTCCAAAGACACACATCTGAACTTTGCGTACTTGGTAGGGCTGCACGATATGGGAAAAATCGGACATTGCGATATTATTTTTTCAGGGATATATATTGCGATATTAAAACAATTTCAGCAAATGGCTTGAATAGCTCTATTTGGGAAAAAATCTTGAATTTAGATTGTTTGGGTGGTTTTGTAAGGGTGTGAAGCATGTATAATAAATAAATATATAAATAAATAAATAAATAAATAAATAAATAAATAAATAAATAAATTGCAAGCAGGAATAATTACAAAATAAGTCAAATAAACAGTGCTTTCTGATTTCTGGAGAGTCAAACAGTGTTCAGGTACAGAAATTGAATAATGAAACTGAATAGTCTTTAATGAAGGATCATTTTGCTGAATTATTCTACAATTATCCAATAAAGTTACAAATGTACATTTAATGTTTTAAATTCTGCTGAAATCTGCAAATGATAAAGATTCACTCTGTTTGGGTTATTCTTGGTTTCTTTAATGGAAAGAAGATTTATTTTCTCTTTGCCATGATGACAGCCAAAGGCGGAGCGTGTGTAAGGCTGGGGATGGCTTAGCCTCCCCCTGGCCAGAGACCACGGAGACATCAGCAAAGAAAAAACTGCATTGAAAACATGTAACGGGTGTAAGGCGGAATATGAATGTAATTTAATGTTACTGATTAACACAACACTTTAGCTATTGTAAGTTTGTCAATGAAATTTAAAGTCCCCCTCCGCACAAAAATGGAACAGTCCAACCCCGCACGTTGCACTGATAAACGCTGATTATTACTGGAGTTAGCAGCCGCTCTGAAAACCAAACCAAAAGTGCTGGCCAGTGGACTATTCTGATTTGCTGGTCAAGGACATCAGTAATAAAACGATTAATGAGTATTATAATAATAATATATACACTGGTCTAACTTGTTTTCAGCATTAACTGAAATTGGTAGTCTTTATATAATGTAGTCTAGCCTATAGTAATCTTGTTTAGTCAATCTTTTGGAGTTTTACATTTTAAAGGTTAAATTTTTATTGCTGAATTACAAGTTCGGTGTTCGATTGGCCTCGTGAAAAAGAGAATGATTTCATATTCTCAGGGCCGGCGCATCCAGGGTGACCTCGGGTGGTAGAATAGTGAGGGCTGCGTCCTCTCTAATATTAATTATTATTATTATTATTATTATTAATAGTAATAAAAGCAACAAGGAGTAATAATTTGATTTGAAACTGCATAAAGTAAGTAATAAATAAATATTTAATAATTAAGTATTTAACAATTTTTAACATATTTAATAAATGCCGTCTTGATGAACAGAATTTTATTCGATTTTTAAAAGTAATAATAATAAAAGATAAATAAACTGACCCCAAACTTTTGAAACTGTAGATCAGTGGGAGTTTAATAAAATAATGTAATGTGCGTGTTGATTATAATAGATGTTTATTGATAGGTGCTGCTTTTGTTAAAACCTCTTCTTGGTCGGTCGCAAATCTTTTTAAATGCATTAAAGGGCAGCGCATATACTGTATTAGCCTTACTCTGGAGTTTATTCACCCTCCGCCAGTGGTGTAGTCCTAAAAAAAAAGGTAGTGTACTATTACCCACCCAATCCAAATTTTAAAAGTAGGCAAAGAAATGACGAAAGTCAATGTATCTTTGATTCATTTGATTTTATATATATATATATATATATATATATATATATATATATATATATATATATATATATATATATATATATATATATATATACACACACATACACATACAGACACAAACACACCTGTGGTTTGCTGACTAACTAAAAAACGAGTTCAGGAGCGGGATTCTGCCGCAATTTTAATATCAAATTTAAAGGGGAATGGAAATATAGGAGGGCTAAAGCAACGCCCATGCTGTTTTATAATTTTACTTGAACGTTTCAGTGAGACTTCATTCAGCTGATTTGTTGTGATCTTCAAAAAACTCAAATAGTCAATACACAAAAATATGGGAAGTCTAATCCCCAAAACAAGTGAGTATACCGAGAGTATGATCCTCAGAAGTCGTAATACCCAAACAGCTCATGGAAAAAAGTAGGCATACTGAGTATACGTGCGTATAGCAAGGACTACACCACTGCCCTCCGCCTATGATGACAGTAAATAATATTAGACTAGATATTCTTCAAGACACTTCTATACAGCTTACAGTGACATTTAAAGGCTTAACTAGGGTAATTAGGGTAAAGTTAGGGTAATTAGGCAAGTCATTGTAGAACAGTAGTTTGTTCTGTAGACTATCCAAAACTAATATTGCTGAAGGGGGCTAATAATATTGACCTTAAAATGAATTTAAAACAATTAAAAACTGCTTTTATTCTAGCTGAAATAAAACAAATAAGACTTTCTCCAGAAGAAAAAATATTATCAGACATGCTGTGAAAATTTCCTGAATCTGTTCAACATCATTTGGGAAATATTAGAAAAGATTCACAGGAGGGCGAATAATTCTTTAAACACCTTTAAATGACCTAAAATGACAATTAACCTCTCACAGTGCATCAGCAATGCAAGTACAGTTATCAGCTCCTGTGTGGCGAATTATTGACCGCAGCTCTGACCTGTAGGTGTAAGGGCCGATCTGAACCACCGAGGGTTTGTCTCCGGTCATCACCTCCGCGGGATTGGTCAGATTGAAGAAGTAAAACTGCATGTAAACCGGCGGCGGAGGATTCTGCCACACCGAGAACGCCTCTGTCCCATTCTCCAGAACTATTTGCTGAAAGAGAAAGAGGGTTATGGCTTATAAAATGAACCAAAATTAGAACTGAAGGCTTTCTGACGTGATTCAGGAAGAGGAATAAACAGAGGCACTTCATAACAACATTATAATAAGATGCATTCATGATAGTAGTATTATTAATTATCTATAATAATATTAATATTAGCATTGTTAGTAATATTATTGTAGATCATTATTATTAAACAATAAAGAAGGCTTCTGGCCACACACACACACACACACACACAGACTGACTGACTGACTTGCTTGACAGTGTTGTTGATCAGCTTTTGTAAGACTCTGGTTAACTCCAGCGCGATGCCGCAGATCAGCAGCAGGACACACAGAGCTCCAGCGGTGGACACACAGCATAGCCGCAGCCGCATCCCCGACCCCGGTACCGTTCCCTTACACACACACAGACACGGGAGACAACCGGAGAGACTCTGTTTACATGTGTTTACATGAACAGAACGCAGAGAAATGACACAGACACACACAGAAAACAAAGAGAGAGCGAGTCTGTTGATCCAGCCGCGGATCTCAGTTCTCCAGCAGGGGGCGCATCACGGCTCAAATATGCATTTATTCATTCTCCTTCAGCCTTTGTTTATCAGCAGTCGCCACAGCGAAATCACCTGCTAATTATTCTAGCATATGTTTTACAAAGTGGATGACCTTTTAGCCACAACCCAGTACTGGGAAACACCCATACATTCTCATTCACACACACTCATTCACTACAGTAGGTAAGTAGATTTCTTTGTCTCCTTAGGGAAATTGATTTGCGGCATTATCAGAAAGCATCACACTGGACAACAGGGTAAAGACAACATTTTCACATTCAACAACATTCACTCAACGGCCACTTTATTAGGTACACCTGTCCAACTGCTTGTCAACGCAACTTTCTAATCAGCCCATCACATGGCAGCAACTCTGCTGCAGTTCAAAGCGAGCATCAGAATGGGGAAGAAAGGGGAGACGGCTGCTCTGAGTATTTCAGAAACTGCTGATCTACTGGGATTTTCACGTACAACCATCTCTAGGGTTCACAGAGAATGGTCCGACAAAGAGGAAATATCCAGTGAGCGGCAGTTCTGTGGGCGCAAATGCCTTGTTGATGCGAGAGGTCAGAGGAGAATGGCCAGACCGGTTCCAACCTTGAGGCGGATGGGCTACAGCAGCAGAAGACCACACCGGGTGCCACTCCTGTCAGCTAAGAACAGGAAACTGAGGCTACAATTCACACAGGCTCACCAAAACTGGACAATAGAAGATTGGAGAAACGTTGCCTGGTCTGATGAGTCTCCATTTCTGCTGCCACATTCGGATGCTCGGCTCACAATTTGGCCTCAACATCATGAAAGCATGGATCCATCCTGCCTTGTATCAGCGGTTCAGGCTGGTGGTGGTGGTGTAATGGTGTGGGGGAGATTTTCTTGGCACACTTTGGGTCCATTAGTACCAATTGAGCATGGTGTCAACACCACAGCCTACCTGAGTATTGTTGCTGACCATGTCCATCCCTTTATGACCACAGTGTCTTCATCTTCTGATGGCTACTTCCAGCAGGATAACGCACCATGTCATAAAGCCTGAATCATCTCAGACTGGTGTCTTGAACATGACAATGAGTTCACTGTACTCAAATGGCCTCCACAGTCACCAGAGCTCAATCTAATACAGCACCTTTGGGATGTGGTGGAACGGGAGATTGGCATCATGGATGTGCAGCCGACAAATCTGCAGCAACTGTGTGATGCTATCATGTCAATATGGAGCAAAATCTCTGAGGAATATTTCCAGTAGCTTGTTAAATCTACGCCATGAAGGATTAAGGCAGTTCTGAGGGCAAAAGGGGTCCAACCGGTACTAGTAAGATGTACCTAATAAAGTGGCCGGTGAGTATATATAAAAATGTTTTTTTATTATTTCTTAATATTTATTACAATATTTACAATTTTAATCATCTAAGTTTATTATCAATCTCATTGCCTGTGGCTCAAAGAAAACTCCTATATTTTGATACTGCAGGAAGGCATTATCTCCGGCGTACTATAAAATCAGACCTACAGAGGTTTCAGTTAACACTAATATATAATAATACTTTATGTTCAGCGCATAAAACTTGTAAATAATTAATAAACACTTAAGTATTACCGCGTGAATAATGAACACAAAATAAACATTACTTATAAACAGTCCGCCTGATTAGCCTACATTGACAGGCTTTAAATCTGTTTTCCATTCTAGGCGCTTCTATTTCTGTCGCGAGACTGATCCTCCGCCCACTCACTGATCAATAACATTACTGTATTTATCTATATTTCATATTCTCTCTCAGTACAGTGACAGAAATATAAATATTAAACATAACGCTGTAAAATATTTAATTAATGAGTGGCCTAATGAAGTTTTCACGCAGTTTGTTTTATATAACATGAGTGAAACTGTTGATGATCATCTAGAGGAAAGGTCATATGACTTGATGCGCATGCGCAGCTCGCCGTGTAGCGGTCACGTGATTTGAATTGGATGTTTATCATTCAGTTTTTTTCAGATCAGCGTAACTTTCGCTTTCTCTTCGCGAAAAAAGCAAACAGATTCAAACCAGCTTTACCAGCCCCAAATCAGATTTTATCCCAGTTAAAGCTAGTTCTGATGGGTATCTAACAGATGATGACCGCGGTGAAGTCTGACATTCATTAAACATTCGGTTTCAAACCAAGTAAATTATGTGTTCCTGCTATAGTTTGAGCCAAAACTAAGTCAGATAGACATAAATATATGTCCTTTATGATGCACAAGGTTTAAATTCTCGATTAAACATAATTAAACATATGAAATTAAATAAAGCAGTACTGAAATGTTCAGAAAAACATCCTGGTCATTGCACAAGATTAGCACTTTATTTATTGTATTATATATTTTTAAAAACTTTTAATGTAAAAAAAATAGTAAAATTCATTTAAACTCTGACATTATTTGAAATAAAGAAATCAAATCAACTGTTAAATTATCTAAATATTATTCTCTGAGATGCGCAAGCTTTGATTTTTACAGTTATACACATGTACTTAATGTAATAAATGAGCTGAAGTGGACAGTGGATAGACTGAAGGGATTTTTAGTAAATGAACTGAAGTTGAATATTAGTATTTAGTAATGGTGAAATGAAGCTTCCTGAAGCAGTGAAGCGCTCGACTCAATTGTGTTGGAAAAAGATTCGTTACTCGAAGCTTTCTAAATCAGAGCTCGATGAGGACCTCTGCTGGTTAAAGTGTGGGAAAGCACTGTGTTATGTCAAATGTTCACAACTGACCAACTCATTCATGTAGTAGTACAACAGTAATATAAACAAATTACTGTAGTTTTTACACATGAGGTATATTACATTACACCACAGGTGACTGTAGTAAAATCCAAGGTATTCAAAAGTATTTACACTTATCGTATTCCAACTTGTCCTTCACCCAGCCACCCGTTCCAAGCAGGGATCGAACAGGCGATTCCTGCATGGGAGGCGAATGCTCTAAGGAGGAGGAGGTTATGTGAGTGAGGCTTTCGGGCTGCATTCGCCAGCTGGTCTCTGTTAACCACTATACTTTGACATGCAGTGGTTTTCTTTAATTATAGTTGTAAAAAATACGCTAATGCACTTTAGTATGCTTCAAAACCTTTTTACTATAAATGACTGTTGTATTTTAGTTTAATTACTGGTGTGTGGGACCGGTGCTGTGCTTTGAAACAGTAGAAATGTATGTAATCGACGCCTAATCTCTCGCTATACACTTTACTAACCCATGAGGGTGTTTAAACCTTTGAATCAAAATTTGAAGCAGTCACGTGGGTATCGGCGAAAATGAAGCTTCTGACGTCACTGATCACGTGATGATGGCAAACCGAATCAAGCTCCGGTACGCTACTGCGAGATGTATTGTTTTTTGATACATGCTTCGAAGCCTCGGCGCACAACGTCACATCACTATTAGAATTCGTTTATTTTTTGGAGAGTACTAGGGGCCGAGTTAGTGCACACAACCTACTGATGAACGATCATGATTACTACAAGCTGCTGTTTTATTTCCATTTTAAAAATAAAAAAACGAAAATCAAAATTTAATGCGTTTTTTAATTTTCGTTTTTGAATTTTAAAACGGAAAATAAAAACGGCGCATTTTTTTATTTTTCATGGTGAAAAACGGTAAAGCAAACTTCAAAAATTATTTTATTTTCATTTTTTATTTCAAATAAAAAATAAAATCACCAGAAAACAAAAATGAATAAAGGCTTATTTTTTATATTCTGAAACCAGATAAGCCGACTCATTCACGGTGACGCAATGCTGACCTGCTATAGCCTACTGTAGGCTATTATTTTTCCACTTAATAATGTTATAAAAGGTATTTTCTTGTGATAACAGGATTTTTTTAGGACACTGTTCGTTTCTCTGCCGCGCCACAGAGCGCCATCTGATTAGTTTCATGTTAAATAACATGCGAATGTGCGCGTCTGGTGTGTGATACGTTTAACTGTCATGTGTGGAAGCGCCGCTTCCGGTGTGCGACCTGCTTTGGTCAGTCTGTTTTCTCTGTTGCGGGAGCCAAAGTGTGGAATGATTTACCTGTTAGCCTAAAATTAGAAAGTAATATCAATATTTTTAGTAGTGTTCTTAAAAGTTTAGGTTAGGTTAGTTTATTTATACCCGAAGGTAGATTTGGTTTGCAGTCAAGAGTCCTCATCTCACAACAGTGTCACACAAAGGAACTCACACAGTAACAACAACAAATGAACATTAGGACATAAACATAAAAACACTTATAAAAGTATAAATTAATAATCACTTCAAGTGTCCACCCCCCCCCCCCCCCCCACCAAATAAATGTTTCAAACGATCTAAAATATACAGGTCACCAAAATACCTCTGCTTTAGTCTATGCCTTATTTAAATATCTAATGGCTGCTGGTATGAAGCTATTTTTGTATCGTTTCGTTCTACAGCTTAATACTAGAAACCTGCGACCAGAAGGAGCTGAAACTCTGAGTGCAGGGGATGATCAGTGTCACTTAAAATTGAATTTGTGATTCTCTTTAGCCGCCTGGTGTACACAGCCTCTAGATTAGCTACTGACACCCCAGTTAGCTTACTGGACCACTTAACTATCTGATTTAGTGAGTTTTTATTCTTGACAGAGAGATTCCCAAACCATGACACCAAAGCAAAGGATAAAATGGATTCAAGTAAAGCATGATAAAATAAAATCATCATGTGTTTGTCAATGTGGAAATGATTTAGCTTTCTCAAACAAAATAATCGCTGGTGCCCCTTTTTACAGACTGCTGCACAATTCTCATCAAAGGAAAGTTTAGAATCAATAATTGTGCCAAGATATTTGTATGATCGCACACTTTCCACAGGCTGATGTTTAATGGAAGTGCTCACCTGTGTGTTAGCAGCCTTCCTAAAATCAATGATCATATCTTTTGTCTTTAAAACATTTAACTGAAGATATGACTCCTCACACCATCTGACACAGTCAGTTAGTACTGGACCATGACCTGTTTCATTATCATAAAGTTGGCTGACAATGACAGTGTCATCTGCATACTTAATAATGGTACTATTTTCCCACCTGCTCTGGCACATGTTTGTGTAAAGGATGTATAAGGATGTATAAAAAGTGGTTAAAGACAAAACAGCAGTGTTAGCACAAATAGTCTACTGTTAGTTTGTTGGATCATGTCGCCTTTGCTTTTGCCTTCAGTAATTTTATGTAAAGAATTATAATGTTGTGAATATGTAGCTATTATATTTGCATTTTGTCAAGCCTCATGTGGACAGGTGTTGAGAATCAGCAAGTCTGCTAAAACACTTAAACAAATGCAGTTTGGTTGTCCAGTGTAATTGTGATGTCCATGTCAAATAAATCAATAAAATAATTGTTTTAATAAACACAAGTGTAGATTTGTCCACCTGTGGGGTTTTGGAGACGTCTGCATCACCATATGGGGCATCAGAACAGGACGTGTGTTTGGATATAACTCAGTGTTTTGACCACACTTCATTATTATTGTTCATTTATTCCTCTGCTGGAGATTAGAACTGAATTTAGAAATAGTTTTGAGCAAATCTTTGCTCTTAACAAAGGAGATTAAATATGTGGGCTGATGGATGTGTTCAGTGGAGTGAGTTTCCACCGTTTCCTCACTCCACCAAAGTAAAGGAGTAAAGTAAAGAGTAAAGTAAAGAGAAAGTAAAGAGGCTGAATGGAGGAGGCTCGTTCTTTATCCTCGCGCTGCAGATGCTCTGTTTAACTGTGTTCTCATAAGTGAAGCGTTCAGTTTTTACAAAGTCCGACATGTAAATAGCAAATGCACCATGGAGCGACGCAACTGACTCTTGGGAATGGGAATTAATGCAGGTTATGCCCTAAACACAGCCAGAACTCATTAAGAGAATAAGCACAACCCTGTTAGACCATGTGCTGGGTGCAGAGCGCATTTATCTGTCCTTAAAATAGTGGATTCGGACAGGCTCTTAATTTTTTTGCGCCCTGAGCTTTGGATTTTACGCCTAGATCATTAAAATAGAGCCCCAAGAGTTCAGTCAGAGCAAGGTGAATCGGCTACTAACAGCGCCCCCTGCTGCTGGAATCAGCTTCCAGAAATGATCAGATGTGCTCCAACATTAGGTACGTTCACATCAAGACTGAACACACATCTGTTTAGCTGTGCCTTTACTGAATGAGCACTGTGCTACGTCCCACAGATCGCACTATTGTGATTTTCTCTTCTTTTTCATTCTTTTATAACCTGTTTAACACATTTTAACCATCTTTATTCTCTGTTGTTTTATTTCATTTACTCCTGTTGATGTAAAGCACTGAGTGATTGTGTATGAAACGTGCTACAGAAATAAACTCTCCTTGCCTTTAATCGTAGCTCTTCTCTCTGCTGGAATCAAACACAGCTGCATCTGATTGATTGACTGACTGATTTATTGATTATCTTTAGTCACAGATAAACGCTGCAGTGCAGTAACAGAGCGACACCATCAGAACATCTACAGTCAGAGGATTACACATCACATATTTATAAATATCACCTCAGCCAATCAGAGACAGAGATTCATTTCCTAGTTGGTCTCTTGCAGTGAAGTGTGTGTGTGTGTGTGTGTTGGAACAGTGTGTGGCAGAGGATGTGTGTTGTATGTTTGTGTATGGGACAAAGAAAAGGGTGTGTGTTGTATATGCGTGTGTGACTGGGAGGTACATTTGTGTGTGTGTGTGGGACAGAGGGTGTGTTGTGCGTGAGGGAGAGTGTGTTGGTGGCTGTATGCTTGTGTGTGTGTCTGTGACTGTGTTGCGAGCATGTGCTTGTGTGAGTGCTGTTTTGTGTTCATGTGATTGTGTGCATGAGAGTCTGTGTGTGTGTGTGTGGGGGAGAGAGAGTGTTTGTGTGCGCCTCTGTGTGTGTGAGAAAGCTTGAGTCTGTGTGTGAAAGAGTGACTGTGTGTTTGAGTCTGTGTGTATGCCTTGACTGTGTGTGTGTGTGTGTGTGTGTGTGTGTGTTTAAGGCCTGCAGCGCTGGATGAAGCGTGGATACAGACAGACGTCTCTGATGTGATGACGGTTCAGCAGCCAGGTGAGGAATCGCTCCAGTCCCAGACCGTAACCACCATGAGGACACGTGCCGAACTTCCTCTGAAAAACACACACACCAATGAGAGAGTGCTATTGCTGGGTGATACATCAATTTTATAGATAAACTGGAGTGTGAAGATCACATCGATTTGTTTGAATGTAAATCGGTTTTCACTCCAACACACGTGATGCATCTGGGTTCCCGTAGTTCCCCCTGAATTTGCCATATAAACACACAAACATGCAGCAAGCAGGGAAGTAGTCAGAGGAATGTTGCGCTCTATAAAATGAAAAAATTACTGACGCACAAACATGCCCGCCAAAATAAGGGCATAAATCAGGGCTCTCAGTCACGCATTCACCATGAGACATCTAATACTGCACAGCACACCTTGTATTTCTCATGGTGAGAAGTAATGGATGAGACAGTTAATGGAGAAGACGTGTGCATGAAAGCAACCGTTACCGATCTAATGTTGGATTCAACATTGCCGTTTCCAGATAAATGACATGAGCCAGCCGCAAAGACATTCAGTACTGCAAACATCAACACTGACAAAGCTCAGTGCACTAGACTCATCTACCAGATGCAGCAACTTCACATAACAGCAATAAAATGCAACCCACAAGCCTAATACAAGTCCTTTATATGAACTGATATACCCCTAATAAACCTCTGAATGCATGTTTATTAAAAAAAAACTGATAAAATAAAACGGTCCCCTTTTTAACAATCATTACGAGTCTACTTTTACTGTAGTTTACCTTCACTGTAATAAAATGGTTTAATTTATTCATTCATTTTCTGCTGCTTTTCCGGGCCTGGGTCGTGGAGGCAGCAGTCTTAGGAGAGAATCCCAGACTTCCCTCTTCCTAGACACTACCTCCAGCTCCTCCGGGGGGATCCTGAGGCGTTCCCAGGCCGGCCGAGAGACATAATCCCTCCTGGGTGTCCTGGGTCTTCCCTGAGCCTCCTCCTGGTGGAACATGCCTAGAACACCTCCCGAAATATGCGTCCAGGAGGCATCTGTAACAGATACCCAAGTCACCTCAGCTGACTCCTCTCGATGTGGAGGAGCAGCGGCTCTACTCAGAGCTCCTCCCGGGTGACAGAGCTCCTCACCCTATCTATAAGTGTGCGCCCTGCCAACCTGCGAAGAAAACTAATTTCGGCCGCTTGTATCTGAGATCTTGTCTTTTTGGTCATGACCCAAAGCTCATGATCATTGGTGAGAGTAGGAACGTAGATTGAGCAGTAAATCGAGAGATTTGCCTTTCAGCTCAGCTCCTTCTTCACCACAACAGACCGGTACATCAACCGCATTACTGCTGCCACTTCACCGATCCGCCTGTCAATCTCACGCTCCATCCTCCCCTCACTCATAAACAAAAACCCAAGATACTTGAACTCCTCCACCTGTGGTAAGGACTTTCCTCCAACCTGGAGATGGCAAACCACCTTTTTCCGGTGGAGCACCATAGCCTCGGACTTGTAGGTGATGATTCTCATCCCAGCTGCATCACACTCGGCAGCAAACCACCCCAGTGCATGCTGAAGGTCCATGTTCGATGAAGCCAACATAAAAATTATGAGCAGAATTGGTGACAAGTGGCAGCCCTGCCGGAGTCCAACATGCACTGGAAACAAATCTGACTTATTGCCAGTTTAATCTATATTACTATTATTAAAGTCTTGAATACAATTATAAATAGTTGTTAAATTTAATCTTTAAGTGACAGCTTTTTTCTTTAGCATTATATATCCTATTAGTAAATACAATTATTCATTCCTCTTCAAATCTGCCATTTAAATAGGGTTAAATTATTTTGTCCACTTCTGAACATGTACTGTAATTCTCTGAGCTTTCAATCTAATACCGCTAAAAAAACATAAACAATCATGTGCTTTTTATTTATCAGTGTTTGTACAGCTAGTACTAAAGCAATTCAATACTTTATGAATATGTTATGAATAGAGATTTAGAAGAGATTTAATAATATCCCCATATTTTAAAGACAGATCCTGGCGTAGTGATGAAATTATTTCAGTTTTAAGAGTCTAACTGTCGCCTGAAGTCCGTTGAGCCCCCGCGGCTGTATCACGCTCATCCCAGGATGCATTAGCTGTTGCAGGCCGCTGTTGCGATGGCTGCGCGTTAGCTCCTTTACTGCCTTAATGTTCGTTGCACAGGATTAGTTAAAAAATGAACTCCATTCGGCACAATTATCTGCAGGCACTATTAGGCAAAAGTGAGCATTAATTCTGAAAAAATGACAAATTCTGCAGGACCTCCTAGTGAACACGTGCTACTCCACAGCTCACCTGTCTACTCCAGTATATTCAATGGAGTTTCTGCGCTTGCCTGCTGATCCTGACAGCGCTTGCGTTTAAACGCCTTTATTTTTTATGCCATGTTTACTCATGAACAACTAAATGAATACTGAAGTCTGTTTAACTGAATGTATTGTAATTACATTACAACATTAATGCTGTAAAAGAAACCGTTTAAAACTGAAACCAGTCACATTAACCTTTCACTGGAAGTTTATCTGCAGGGGAAAACACTAGCTGTGCCATATACCCTGTTCAGCGATGTTGAAATCCTGAAGGCTCTGCCTATAAGAGAGAAGTGTATTTCTGTAATGCAGCTGAAGTGTGTACCTGGTCTGTGTACCAGTAGTATGGTGTGGGGTCGATGCCTTCTCTCTTATAGCCCTCCAGAAGCTCATCTGAGTCCCAGATACGCATAGAGCCTCCAACAATCTCACCCACATTGGGCATCAGGACATCCACCTGAAACAAACACACACACACACTTTGTAAGCATTTAATATTTAGAATGTTTTATAAAACATACATACATTTACACTTACTGGCCACTTTATTAGGTACACCTGTCCAACTGCTCATTAATGCAAATTTCTAATCAGCCAATCACATGGCAGCAGCTCAATGCATTTAGGCATGTAGACATGGTCAAGACGATCTGCTGCAGTTCAAAGCGAGCATCAGAATGGGGAAGAAAGGGGATTTAAGGGACTTTGAACGTGGCATGGTTGTTGGTGTCAGACGGGCTGCTCTGAGTATTTCAGAAACTGCTGATCAACTGGGATTTTCACACACAACCATCTCTAGGGTTTACAGAGAATGGTCCGACAAAGAGGAAATATCCAGTGAGCGGCAGTTCTGTGGGCGCAAATGCCTTGTTGATGCCAGAGGTCAGAGGAGAATGGCCAGACTGGTTCCAGCTGATAGAAAGGCAACAGTAACTCAAATAAGCACTCGTTACAACCGAGGTCTGCAGAAGAGCATCTCTGAACACACAACACATCCAACCTTGAGGCGCATGGGCTACAGCAGCAGAAGACCACAACGGGTGCCGCTCCTGTCAGCTAAGAACAGGAAACTGAGGCTACAATTCACACAGGCTCACCAAAACTGGACAATAGAAGATTGGAGAAACGTTGCCTGGTCTGATGAGTCTCCATTTCTGCTGCCACATTCGGATGCTCGGCTCAGAATTTGTCATCAACAACATGAAAGCATGGATCCATCCTGCCTTGTATCAGCGGTTCAGGCTGGTGGTGGTGGTGTAATGGTGTGGGGGATATTTTCTTGGCACACTTTGGGTCCATTAGTACCAATTGAGCATGGTGTCAACGCCACAGCCTACTTGAGTATTGTTCTGACCATGTCCATCCCTTTATGAGCACAGTGTCTCCATCTTCTGATGGCTACTTCCAGCAGGATAACGCACCATGTCATAAAGCGTGAATCATCTCAGACTGGTTTCTCGAACATGACAATGAGTTCACTGTACTGAAATGGCCTCCACAGTCACCAGAGCTCAATCCAATTGAGCCCTTTGTGATGTGGTCGAACGGGAGATTGGCATCATGGATGTGCAGCCGACAAATCTGCAGCAACTGTGTGATGCTATCATGTCAATATGGAGCAAAATCTCTGAGGAATATTTCCAGTAGCTTGTTGAATCTCTGCCACCAAGGATTAAGGCAGTTTTGATGGCAAAAGGGGTCCATCAAGGTACTATTAAGGTGTACCTAATAAAGTGGCCGGAGAGTGTATAGCCATTTATGTATGTATTAAATCATCATTGCGTCAAACTAAAAAAAATTAATTACCGCTTGTGAGGTGTTGGTATAATATGTTATATAAAACTCATCATGACTATTATTTCTCTCTCTTCCTTTACTGAATTAATTTATAATTATAATTAATATTCAGTCTGCTGAATTGACTATTGTGTTTAAATCTCAAAATTTATAAATCTCTAAATCATGTTAAAGTGAGTGTGGTGTTTACTGATTCGGTGAGGCGGCGGTCCTCAGGGCAGCGCTGCATGTAGAAGGATTTGATCTCCGCTGGGAAGCGACACAATAATATCGTCTCATTGATGGAGTCGGTCATCAGACGCTCCGGGGCTTCTGGGATATCCTGCAGAAACAACACACCAGTTGTCAGATATAAACAGTGTTAGGGGAGTGACCTCAGAAATTACATCAACTTTAAAATTGTATGTAAATTACTTTACTTTTTGTGTGAAATGGTAATAAATTACTCAAGTCATTCAATTACTTGCCTCTGTAATACTTAATCAATACAAATCAGCACATAGACAATAGGGTTTATGCAGAAGGGCTTTTCATTTTCAGTTAACCCAGTTAAGCGCTTTCTGTGAACTGTATGGCGTTACAAAAATCACCACATTTAAGGTCTAATTCCTTCAAAAACCACTGAGCTTCACTGCCTGATTGATATACGATACAAAGTGGGTCTCAGAATGTACAAGAAGCACTGCAATAAACTACACTGATCAGCACCATGTCTTTAAATATGAACATTTATTTTACTCCAGTATTTTCAATGGAGTTTCTGCGCTCGCCTGCTGATCCTAACAGTGCGTGCTTGTAAACATTTCATCTCATTTTACTATTGAATAACTAAACGAATGCTGAAGTTTATTTAACTGATCGTATTTTATGTACATTACAGCATCAATGCTGTAAAAGGAACCATATGCAACTGAAAATAGTCAAATTAACCATTCAGTGGAAGTCTTTCAGTGAGGGAAAAGCCTAGCTTCATTCTTACAGCAAGTGCAATTGTTGGACAAATCTAACATTCTGTAGTTAAAAAAATAAGGTTATTATGCAAAACATCTGAATTTCTTTTTTTTACATTTATTAAATGATGTTGAACAGATTCAGGAAATTTTCACAGTATTTCCTATAGTATTTTTTCTTCTGGAGAAAGTCTTATTTGTTTTATTTCGGCTAGAATGAAAGCAGTTTTAATTGTTTTAAAGCCATTTTAAGGTCAATATTATTAGCCCCTTTAAGCTATATTAGTTTTGGGTTATCTACAGAACAAACCACTGTTATATAATGACTTCTGTTTAACACCTGCAGGACTGTGCAACCGATCTATGCAGAACGCCCACAATAAAAAACAAACAGGAAAGCACAGATGAGTGGGATGATGGCGTCTGCCGCTTCACAAGCATTAATAGACAAATTCATATCAAAGAAAAACAGCACGTCGATAATATGGCAATATTTTGGAAGGCACGCACCTATCCAGCACCACCTTATTTCTTATTTCAAACAGGAAAAACTGATGCTTGCTGTCAAAGGCTACATTATTTACAGGCATTCGTTTTAAAACTGATAGGATTAAGCTAATGTTGCCTTTTTTTGTTTTTGTCTTATTTGTTTTATTTTGGCTAGAATAAAAGCAGTTTAAAATTTATTATGAACCATTTTAAGGTTAAAATTATTAGCCCCTTTAAGCTATATTTGTTTTCAATAGTCTACAGAACAAACCATCATTATACAATAACTTGCCTAATTACCCTAACCTGCCTAGTTACCATAATTAACCTAGTTAAACCTTTAAATGTCACTTTAAGCTGTATAGAAGTGTCTTGAAGAATATCTAGTCTAATATTATTTACTGTCATCATGACAAAGAGAAAATAAATCAGTTATTAGAGATGAGTTATTAAACTATTATGATTAGAAATGTGTTGAAGAAATCTGCTCTCTGTTAAACAGAAATTGGGGAAAAAATAAACAAGGGGGCTAATAATTCAGGGGGGGCTAATAACTCTGACTACAACTGTATGTATGCATGTATGTTTATATATATACATATACATATACATATATATATATATATATATATATATATATAATTAATCGAAATATATGATTTCCGGATTGCTTAAAACACTCCCTCAACTAAACATGCTGCGAGTGAGACTGAGAAAATGAAAGCACATCATTGTATGTTAATTTTAATATAATTTTTGTTGGTCAGTTATCTACTAGATAAACAAGAATAACTAATAACTTCTGAGGTGAAGTGCTTCAAAACCAGTCCGCTATATGCTTCAGCACCAAAATAACAACTGGTTCGTTAAATAAAATGATAATCTAGCCTAAATAAAATTAAAGTGAAATATGAGACTGAGTGCTGATGAGACTGCAGCCTCCACCCCATGTGAGGACGCTATATTTGTCTCATTCGTTTTAGGCCTTTTGGCAAATGTCTCAATCAAGCTTATCTGTTTTAAAGGGCGTTTACTCATTTTGAACCTCATTTTAAACAATAGCAACCTGAATTGTAAGTTTTAGTGTGTGGAAAACCACCCAGCAAAACTAAAGCCAATAACTTCACCCATCTCTCACCATGCACGTACATACACACTTTAAAACATGCAAACGCGGCAAATTAAGTGGCATTAATTCGCACCCTCTCATGGTAGGTACACTTATATATGCTAGTTTTAAAATATTAGTATTCAGCTTAAAGTGTTAAGCTGAATACAACCATTTTAAAACTAGCATATATATATATATATATATATATATATATATATATATATATATATATATATATATATATATATATATATATTTAAAGCTTAACTAGGTTAATATATATTAATATATAATTGAGCACTCAAGTCTATAATATATGAGATTTCACTAACAAACCTCTCCAAACTCATAAAAGGTGCCGTCGTCTTTCTTGATGTTGTGCTCTTTCAGCCAGTCGATGGCCTCTGTGTAGTTCATCCTCTTGAACGGACGCTTGGGAGGCTTAAAATCCTGAAAGAGGAAAATGCAAAAATATACTGTACGGTTTTTGACAGTACTGTAATTTCCATCTAAAACTGTACACATATATGTTTTCTAAAGGGTTGTATCTGATAAGCATATGCTAGTAACGTGTGTGTATGAGTGTGTTCAGGGTTAATATTCACTGGTCATCATTACTGATCTATATGCGCCACCTACTGGCAGAAAATAATTTAGCATTTATTACTCTGCAAAGTGATTTCTGCAGGGGTATTTAATGTCAAGAGATGTTTTTATTTGGTATTTTGAAATGATAAATCTAATTAAATAAACAATTGCTTAAGCTAGCTAATGGCCATTGTGCATCAACACTTGCAGTGTTTGCATCTAATTTAATTGTCAATTAATTTACCACAGCCTATGATACAGCAATTAAACAATGTTGTCATATTTTCATTGTCTATGTTTTGTTTCTAGCTTAATAAAGAATAGATAAAAATAGATATGTGATAAACATGTGCTAATCAATCATGTGGTGTGTGTGTGTGCGTGTGTTGAGGGCTCGTACAGGGTTAATATCGTAGAGAAGTGTCGCCACCGGAGACTTCAGGACTCGATCCACAACATCACACACCAGATCCTCCAACCGGTTCAGAAGATCCTCATAACTCATGAACGGACACTCTGCCTCAATGTGTGTGTATCTGACAAAAGGCACACACACACACACACACACAAACACACATTAAACAGTAAACAGTAAGTGTATTTCTGCACACACACACTATAATCTGCTGTTTTACTCCACTGAACTCCATATAAAAGCCAGAAACTCTTTAGCACAGGTCGATCTAAAGGGTTAAGGGTTAAAATGACACATGGTCCCTCTTCCTAAGAGGGAAAACCAGCAACATTAGGATTGTATGATTATATGCTTTGCACTTGCAATAAAAAAGTGATTATGAAAGTCAATGGAGCAAAAACAGACACCAACATAACTAAAGGGGAGTCAATTTGAACAATACACAAGGGCTATGTACTATTATAAGATTAGGACTCACTCGGACAGGTGTCTGCGTGTGCGCGACTGCTCGGCGCGGTACGACTGGGCGATGCAGAATGTGTCTCCCAGCGCAGGGATGCAGGTCTCTAGGTAGAGCTGAGATGACTGCGTCAGGTATGCATTCTCACCGAAATAGTTGAGACTGAAGAGTGTGGATCCGCCCTCCACCTGTGTCTGCACCAGAGTGGGCGGAGTTATCTGAGGAGCACACAAACAAAACAACAGCTGTACTAACATGATCAAACATCCTGTCACGTAAAGCCCCCATGAAATGTGGATGAAAGGCAAAGGCCTCTAGATGAGGCTTATTTGAGCACAATATAATCTGATCATGTCTTGATGTTGACTGATTTGATTAGGACAGTAAGGTCTGACTCTGCTTAGACTAAAGTCTGCTCACTGAACCTTCAATAATGTCCAGTATAGAATATGTGCTCATGCTGCAGTGGAAACAGAATGAATATTGTGTCTGACTCCATCATGAGCTTGGAGGACTGCATCCATACATCTCTGAATGACTCAAATCACTGATTAATAAAGTCATCTGGAATGGTGAAGAAAGCCTTCTTGCAGGACTCCCAGAGTTCATCAAGAGTCTTTGTGTTCATCTTCAACGCCTCCTCCTTCATCTTACCCCAGACGTGCTCAATAATGTTCATGTCAGGTGACTGGGCTGGCCAATCCTGGAGCACCTTGACCTTCTTTGCTTTCAGGAGCTTTGATGTGGAGGCTGAAGTATGAGAAGGAGCGCTATCCTGCTGGAGAATTTGCCCTCTCCTGTGGTTTGTTATGTAATGGGCAGCACAAATGTCTTGATACCTCAGGCTGTTGATGATTTCAAACCATGATTTTTCCTTCACCAAACTTGGCTGATTTCTGTGAGAATCTTGGTCCATGCTGGTTCCAGTAGGTCTTCTGCAGTATTAGTGATGATTGGGATGCAGATCAACAGATGATCCAGCAGAAAAATCCACCTTCTGACACTTCAAGTCAAGTTATTATTTGCTGCTCTACAACTGGGATCAACGAGAGGTCAGGCAGTGTATATTGTTCAGCTGTACCTCGCAGTATCCTCGGCTGAAGAAATGATCCCGGAAACACTGTGTGACGGCTGAGCGCACTTTCAGGATCTTGGAGACGTTTTCCCCGCGGATCATCATGTGTCTGTTGTTGAGCTGCACGTCCACATCCGACTCCTCGTTAAGCAGATTATCAGCACCGCCGGCCGGAGCCAGACCCATCAGCTCCCAGAAATCACAGTGCAGCTCATGACCACCCGGAGCCTGCAGAAACAACAAAAACACACAGTATAACACACACTCACTGCACTCCATGCACCTATCATTATTCATTTAATTATTTTCGCTCCAAAGTGTTTTATTAGGGTTGGGAATCAAAAATTGATTCAGATTCTGCAATCGGAAACTTGGACTAAAGGTGCTGGATGTAAGTTTTTGACTCTAAAAGACCATCATATGTGTGCAGATATTCAGAAACATGCTCAGTGAACATTCTTGTTCATCTGTAAAACAATGCTGAAGTCAGATATTCTGCTGTAAACGTGTGTTACATGCCAGAATGGCTGTCTTTGTTTTGGTCTCTTTAACCCGCCCAATGCCAGTTTAGCCAATTATATTTCAGCACCCCGGGTTGCCAGATGGTGGAAAACAGCGTATTTCATTCATTCAGTCATGAAGGCTCTCAAAGTGTGCGTCTTTGACTGAAATGTGACCTCTGGTGGATAGTAGCAGACTCCGAAATGAGACGCAGATTCAGAGTTCCACATGAGGTTATTATTTACTATTATAAATATTACGAGTGTAAACATTAAGTGAGCAGGTCTCATTGTAACCCTGTGTCCTAATAACACGCTACGTGATGAGATACGCAGTGATAAGGAATTTGGCTGTTTGCACCAGACGAAAGAGGACAGAAATGTAAATCCAGCCATTCAGAAGCACAGAATAGAGCACTCACTGCACTCCAGCACAATGGGGAGCTTTATAATCTGATTAATACACATTAAACCTCTTTAACATGATTAAATCTAGATGCTGAATCACTGATATGTGTTGGTTTGCACAGAGTCTCAGTTCTGAGGTTTAATTTCAGACGGTTTATTTTATTTTCCAGACCTGAGCTGAACTATCTGCTGCTGCTTTCAGTAGTATGGCAATAAATGTCATGTAAAATGGCATTCAGACTCACATTATTAGCATTTAACATTGAATAAAGCACATGAGGTGTACCTAAGCTGACTATTGTCAGTTTTCTGCCCATTTCTTAAATATACATTTCTTTTTAATATGGAAAATATTCATTCTATCGTGTGCCGCTGCTTTAAGTTAGAACACGATTTAAATCAGTCTTTAGCTTCAATAGTCAGGCTGTTGATGATGTCAATCTGGCAACCTGCACTTGTGTGTGTTTTTTTAACCAGGAGTGCAATACCTAGTTCAACCACTAGGTGTCAAACATTATTCTGCACCTTTAAGAATCGCATACTTGTTCGAAAATTTAAATGTTGAATCCTCTTATTGATTTCAATGTGCACATCATTTTTTCACTTAGCAATAATTTCCTAAACATTAGTTTAGAGATGGGCTGCAAGATATGCTCAAACAACAAACAATTCTAAATAAATACAAATAATTAAATAAATAAATGTAAATATACAAAAATAACCTGATCTAAACCTGGACAGAAAAGCAAGAGAAAAGCAAAGCAAGCAGCTTACAGTGATGGAGATGAACGAATTGAAGCACATTATTTATGCTTTACAGGTATGGCTGGTATTATGATGTGCATCAAATTGATAAATGATTTCGCATAACTCTTTCCCTGCCACTGGGATGTTTCACAGCAATCTGTTTGCAAAGTAATATAAAACAGATTTGAACCATATTTTTGTTTCATTTTGTTTAAGGTCATGTGGTTTAAAAGGTCCATGTGCTTTTGCTTACAGGTAGATTTTTGAGCAATATTAACCTTTGAGATAAAAGCAGAGGCAATTATATTTATATAATGTGTATTAAAACAGGACTGTGGTATAATACCAAATCTATCCACCTATTTCTATGCACATTTTGGAACATTGCATTAAAAATGCTGAATGGAAAATGGCAAGACGTGCACAGATTTATTTGAGAATGCACACATAAAAATCTGCACAGCTGAGTGGAATAAACCTTTCATCCAATAGGAAAAAATGAGTATAAACTACAATGCAAACACATTTAGAGAATACACTGCGCATGCATATCAGTCTGCGTGACTGACTTTTTCCTCAGATTCCGATCAGATATAAATGTGTTTCAGGGACTTTGCATTAATGGCGTCTGCAGCACAAGTTTCCAGCAGATTGTAAAAAACTATTTCAGTTTTGTGCATAAGTCTAATTCACTTCTTTAAATGGAAAATTTAGCTATTCAGGAGCAGAAAGACTGGAGGGTGAGCGCTGTCATTTATGGATGTACTGTCCCTTTAATTACAAGTCATTAATATTAATAATAGTACCATATTAATATCATATTAATATTAATCAGGGTCATTTCTCACCTGTTTTCCCTCAGGAACTGGTTTCACGGTTCCATACAGAGCTACGCTGCTCTCCGTCGACAACACCAGTCCGTTATAACACTGACACTGCACACAACACACACACACATTCACTGTCAGTGTAAACTGGACTTCTTACAGTACATTCAGTTTATATAATAAAACATGGCTGCTTCTTGGGACAAATAATAAAAATGTCACACTTAAGAGCAATTAAAATAAACATTTTAGGCTGAATATTGGTAATTATACTAGCAGTTATAGTAGTACTAATATTACACTATACTATATTAATATATTACTATATATTTATTTATTTTTTATGTGCATTTATATAGTGTATTTATTGTGTATGTCCATACACCCAAATCACTTCACAATAATGAGAGGGGGTCTCTCCAGTCCACCACCAGTGTGCAGCTCCACTCGGATGATGTGACGGTAGCTACAGGACAACAGCGCCAGTGCTTCACCACACACCAGCTACAGGTGAAGTGGAGAGACAGTGATAGAGCCAATTCAGTGGATGGGGATGATTGAGAGGCCATGATAGGTAAGAGCCAAGAGGGAATTTGGCCAGGACACCGGGCTTACACCCCTACACTTTACCAGAATCACCATGGGATTATTAATAACCACAGAGAGTCAGGATCTCAGTTTAACGTCTCATCCGAAAGACGGCGCTCACTGACAGTATGGTGTCTCCTTCACTATACTGGGGCATTAGTACTCACACAGACTGGTTGAGCGCCCCCTGCTGGCCTCACTAACATCACTTCCAACAGAAACCCTAGTGTTCCCATGTGATCTCCCATTCAGCTACTGCCCAGGTTCAGCCCTGCGTAGCTTAAGTGAGTAACCTTGGGCTGCAGGGTGATATGGCTATGGTGATATATTAATATTACTAAACTATTACTATAACTAGTAGTGATACTAGTATAATACTAATAGTACAAAATAACTAGTAAAACATTATGTACTGGCAAAGACAAAGAAAAATAGTTATTAAAATAATGAAAATATGATATAATTATGTCTAATAACTTCGGTGTCTAAAGCAAATTAAATTTCTATTAATTATTCTACAGTATACAAACACAAAAAGCACACTAAATATATAATAGTGCACTATAAAGTGTCAAATAACTATTATGAAAATAAATAGCCAGAATATGAGTGAAATCGTCTGCGTTGTCATTCTCAGCGCAACACATTCATTTGAGTGAAAATTAAACAACATATTTAATTCTTTAATGCCATTAGTAACATATCGGAGACTGTAAGGGGCTGTATGTGTTCATATATGTTGTATTTATTTATTTATTTATTTTATATAATCGCAGATCTGCAGTTATAATCAAATCCTGTTCATAGAAAAGCTAGTAATGAACATTTATTCAGTATTTATTCTGACTGTCATGTCTAAAAGTGTTCAAAACTTGATTCTGTTTGTAATGTATTTTTTGTGTCAGCAACCAAGGCTATTTTCATGGTATGAACATTTCCATATTAAATAAAAAACACAATTAAAAACAACAAAGAAATCAATACATAAATTAAGATTTTTAGTGTTAAAATGTGATAAAAATCCTGACATTTTTCCTGATGTCGCTTTGCTAAAAATGTCCTTAAGAGAGTTGATTCCATAAATAAGCAGGGCAGTCTTCTGATTCTATTATGAAATAACTGAAGCTTTTACTGTATAATATACACAGTATAATATATACTGTAATCCAGCATTAATCCCAATAGCCATGATTAACTAACAGGCTAGATGAATCTACCCATTTATAATTGTGTAAGATGTCAACAAACACACACACAGTACCAGTTTGTCAGTGAGAACACATTGCAGGAAACCAGTTCCGTCCCGCAGCACAATAAACAACAGGTTCTTTCCTGAAAAAACACAAGCAAACATATTAATATTTTCAGTAAAACTGAGCTTCTCGAAAGCATGCTCTTAAATGTGCACTAAGCAGATTTATCAAAATGGTATTCAAGTTTAAAAGCACTAAAACAAACACGCCCACTCTGCAACAGAACACGCCCATTTCTGATATTCTCACTAGACACGCCTCTTACTGCTGATTGGCTGTAAGTGATTTGGTCCGACGCTGGTTAATCAAGTCAAAAGTGTTATTTAAACATTACAATGAGGTTTCATTAGTTAATGTATTTACTAACTAGGCATGTGCCGGTATCACATTTTCATGCTGCGATTAATTGATTGAGCTTTTATCACGGTATACGGTATTATCACGATATTGTAATTTTACTAGAGAAACAGGTAAAAAAACACAAAAAACTTCAGTTTCGTCAACTTAGTAACTTTAATAACTTTTTAATTAACTAAAAGTACTTCAAACATTTAAATACAAATAAATATAAATAAAACAATACACAATATAAAAGTAAACTTGAGCAATTATATCAAAGTGAATGTGCAAAGGGAAACCGTCTTCGATCAGCAATCCCTCTGCATTTTTTTTGGAATCCAAAATATTTCCAAACCTCTGACTTTTTTTTTGAAGGGGGATAAATTGTCGCCAGCGTTCCTCCTTCCGCCATGCTTCTTCTTCGTGTGAGGATTATAGTGCGGTGGCAGCGGCGGCGCGCGCTGTGTGCACACAGTGCTTCTACATGTGGGGATTGTTTACATCAGAGTGCGCATCAGTTCTGCGCAGCATATACGCAGTGTTTCTTCAAGCGGTTGATGGAAAATAAGCTAAGGCGCGTTCTAAGAATATAAATTCGGATCTATTATTTTTCACGGTATTTTGAAGTGCCCGCGATAAGAATATCGTGCATATTCATTACCGTGATTTATCGCATTACCGAATACCGGCACAAGCCTATTACTAACATGAACTAATTATCATCAATTCCCGTACAGCATTTATTAAGCACAGTTCAACATTCACTAATGCATTAATTCATACTGGCTAACATTAACTAATGCACCATGAGCTAACAAACCAACAACAAATGACTTCATTACCATGAACTAACATGATAAATACTGTAATAGATGCATTGTTCATTGTTTGTTCATATTAGTAAATGCATTAACTAACATCAACTAATTCAACCTTATTGTAAAGTGTTACTCAAATATTTATGAGAGCACCTTTAAGAGAAATTCTGCATATTTGGTGTCTGCTCCTTTACTCAAATCTGCTCACCTTGTCTGCGTAACCGATGAACCCAACCGAACACCTTCACCCTCTGCTCCCTGTGAGCCTCCAGTTTATCAATCTTCACCTGCACATGACAGAAAACACTGTGATAAAACACACGTTGCAAATAACAGGAGTGTTTTCCCTTCTGAATTGGCTTCTCACCATAAAATACCATTATTAAAACACATAATTAAAGGGCTCAATACAGAGTCATTTAAAGGGGAGCTATTTTGCAAAAATCCCCGTTTAAACCCAGCATGTGAATATATCCAGCCTCTAATGGTCAATTGTTTAATTAATTATGTTTGTTTTAATCAGACTTGATCAAAACAGTCTACCGAAACGCTTTGATTGACATTCTCTTTGTACGTGTCATCAAAGGGGGAAAACCCCGCCCACTAGTGACCATCTCTCCCTTATTAGCATAAAATTAGAAGCCAGAATCTGTCACTAACCTGACACATAAGCTTTTGTAGCTCCACCCACTTTAAAAAGAAGCAGAATCTCATTTGAATTTAAAGCGACAGTCACCAAAATGCCACAATTAGCATCAAAGCCTAAAAGGGTCAGTTTCAGAGAGTTATAAAACATTATTTGTGTGCTATTTTGAGCTGAAACTTCACACAAACACACTCTAGAGACAATAGAGATGCATTATACATCTTGTAAAACGTGACTTAATAGGTGCCCTTTAAATAAACACTCCACTTTTGGAAATAGGATTTTAGCTTAGCTTAGATCAGTGGTCCTCAACCACTGGGCCGCGGACCGGTCCCGGCCGCACAAGAAATCATTTTATTTATTATCTGAACGATCTTTTTTTTTTTTGAAACGTCTTTTATTTTGAAAAATGACCGTATTCTCTCGCTTATCATCTCGGTCAGTTGAGCGCCCAAATTTAACCCACAAGCAGCAATAAAGAGTAAGAAACAGACGTCTGTGGAAAGTTTCTTTGCTAAGTGGAAAAGGCCCAGTGAAGGACCCACGAATAGCCAAGGAATGGATCCGCAACCCATTTGTCAACAAATCAGGTGAATCCAGCATGTCTGTGCAAGAGGATCAACTGATAGACATCGCAAATGACGGCGGCCTTTTAAGAGCCGTTCTCAAGTTGTGTCTTTTCTAGAGTTCAAACAAGTTCATTATTTCCAATAGAGGTGTAAAGCAAGCAGCGTGACATGATCGCACCTTTCAGACACAATGTTTTGTCAGCTTATCTTCTTCTGAGAAAACGGTTCATGGTCACCAAGCAACCTACAAACCACCAAACAATCATCTTGAGGAACAGCCACAAAGCCAAAAAGAAGAGCAGATTTTACCCTGTGCCCCGTAGTTTTTTTACGAGCCAATCTGAGGCGATTTCTTCCTTGCACTCGCCGCACGCGTCTATATTTGAACTAAACTTCTTTAGCTGATGATAATAACCTGCGCTTGATTATTGACGTGCTTTTGAAACCCGATCCTGTCAGACACTGACAAACGCGAGAGTGAAGCGAGAAGAAACAAAGGAGAAGCCGGAAACAAGGAGCTCATTATTATTCAGCAAACATGAACAAAATGCCATGATTAACTCACTTATTATCTACACCTGCTGGACTAATATGAACGGGAATGATGGAGTTACTGTCTAACAGAGGCTACATGTGCTGCTGAAGATTACAGACACAGATGAGAGGTTTTCACTGACTGTAGGATATATATTGTGTGTTGTTTTTGAACCTAAATACGGATGAAATGTCTGCTATGTGTAGTTCTTCTGTAGTTGGTAACATATCGGAGACTGTAAGGGGCTGTATGTGTTTATATATGTTCATTTATTTAGTTATTTAATATTATTACAGACGTTACAGTAGGCTGTTTCGCACTGTCATTGATCTGCAGTTATAATCAACTCATGTTCATAGAAAAGTTAGTAATAGACATATTTATGCAGAAGTATTTATGTGTATAAAGCATCTGTTTTGTGAGAAGTGCTTCATATGTGAACGACCCGTACAGCTTTACTGTAGACATTTCCTCCAGCGAAAGTGACGTTGACTAAAACTTTCTGTCGTACACCATGCCCACCAAAAGAGTACCATTGGTACCCTTTTAGCAGTGGAAACGCAGGCCTGATAAAGGTGACCCGTACTGACCCATACCGTACCAGTCAGTGGAACTGAGCCTATAATGACCCAAATAGCAACTTCTCATTTTCTGTCAGTCTTAATACATGACGCAGCAACAGAATAGTCATGCTTTAATGCTTTAATGAGTTATTTGGCCAAGATGCTAATGGTCTAATCTGATTCAATGATTTATGCTAAGCTAAAAGTTCTTTAAAAGAGCTTATTTACTAGAAATGTGGAGTGTTCCTTTAAATGTGTTTAAAGGTGGTGGCGATCACGAATGATCAATTTCAACAGAAAATGAAAGCCATATAAACGTTATTTTATGACATTTGCAACTAGATTAAAAAAAACGGCTTACAGAATTAGCTTTTGTTTTGGAGCAGCTCATATGGGGTTTTGAAAAACATCTTACAGAACTATCCTTCAATGTCTTTAATAGTCTTCAAAGTTGTTCATAAAAAGAAGTGTAAGATGAATAAAGTCTCTCAAAACAAAGAATCGACTCTTAATCACCTTAATGAATCCTTATTCGAATATCGAATCTTTTCTCAGCTACTAATCTACTTAAGATCAAAATGACTCATTTGCATAATCCCAGCCTCCCTCTGAAACAGGCGTTTCATTTTTAACATGGAATAAATACAGAATGACCAACCAAAACAGACTTGGTGCGTTTGCTGTTTACATGGCGGACTTTGTCCTGTTCTGATGCCCCATACGGTGATGCAGACATCACCAAAACCCCACAGATGGACAAATCTACACTTGTGTTTATTAAAACAGATAGAAATCTGCAGATAATCAATAATCCTGCTGATAATAATAACATTATACAGATGCAGATCGTCATGAATGAACTGAAAAAGCCCCCCGAGGTAAAGGCATGGAGGCAGTGGTGTTTATATTGATGTAGAGGATCATTTTAATCCTTTAATTGTTTTCATCTGTAAAGATATTTGTGTGTTGCTGATCATCCTGTGTGTATTCAGCAGTGTGTAAGCCTTTAGACCTGCATAGACTCATAACTAACGCGCTCTGCTGGACTTTAAAGCAGCTTTTAGTTTGTCATTGGTGCAGTCTATTTCAGTTCATCAAAATAGCAACGCTCCAACAATGCGCCTTAACACACCTCCTTTATAGACCAGCACACCCATGAGTCTACAGAGTGGTGCAAATGGATGTTATTTAAACAATGTGACGCAAAACCTGAAAATGACTGTTGCACTGCTCTGAAAACAGCAACAAATCGTGACATACGCCTTGTGCCTTGTTGTGCCGGGTGTATGACAGGGCCCTAAATGTTTGCACACTGACATTTATTAATGTTTATTCAATTAGCTCAGAAATAAATCAACATCCTGCTCATTTTGATACAATTATAAAATACAAAAAAAGCTGATAAAATTGTGTTTTGCAAGTTATTTATATTGTAAAAAATATTGTTATGGTAATGCTCAACAGCAACATTGTACATCCCATATTTTGCCAGTATCATGCAGCCCTATTATATACTCAATATACTGTGTGTAATTCAGTAAATGCTCACAGTTTTGGGTTCAGGAAGGCTGGAGTCGTTCTCAATCGTGATCTTTTTAGCTTCTTCCAGATTCTTCTCTCTGCGTTCAGCATCTTCAGCCTGCCAAAACAGCCACAGACCCGGTTTACAGGTGAACAGAAGAGCATTAGGAGTCTACAGAAGAGCATTATGGGTCTACAGGTGAATGATACCTCCTTCTTGTCTTTACTCTCGTTCTTCATTTGCTCTCGATGAAAAGCCTTCTTTGTGTTCTTCATTTGAGTCTTGGAGATGACGGCCCAGCGCTAAAAACACACGGGTAAACACTGCATTTTTAGCATCATAAGACTTTGGTAAACAACATAATTATATACACACATATTAATTAATGCATGAATGAACTGAAACTGCACTCATTTTATATGCATCATTAAGAAATCATATATTTTTATTTAATGCCATGACACAAACAAAGGCTAATTTCACGGCAAAAACAATAGAAATAAATACAATAAAATTCACAAACAAATAAATGCAATATAACATTAAAAAAAATATACATACACATATTTTAATTTTAGATTTAATGCTGATATATGATTAGAAATCTAAAACTTCTATTGGTAAAACTTTGCTGAATATCTCTTTAAGTGAGTTTGCTTCATAAAATCCCTTCTGTACTCAATTAAAAAGGGACAGTCCAATAAAACATGTTTGATAGTATGAGGAATTTTACTTTGGTTAGTATGAATGTAAAGCATGCATGTTCTCATGCAAAATACACATATTAATTAATGCATGAATGAACTGAAACTGCAGTCATTTTACACATATCATGTAAACAGTCATATATATTTTTTATTTAAAGGTGCAGTATGTAAGTCTGACACATAGTGGTTAAACTAGGTATTGCACTCCTGGATCAAAACAAATGCAAGCGCAGGTTGCCAGACTGAGTATTAACAAAAATGAGTCTGACTATCAAGCCTAAAGGCTCATTTAAATCGTGTTCTATATAAAAGCAACGGCACACCATAGAAGGAATATTCTCCATATTAAAAGGAGTTTTTGTTCTTACCAACATCTCGTATTGGTATATTAGAAACGGCTTGCATTTCTCACAGCTGAACAACAGGATAAATGATCAGCTCAGGTACAGCTCATGTGCTTTATTCAGTGTTAAATGCTAATAATGTGAGTCTGAATGCCATTTACATGACATTTATTGCCGTACTACTGAAAGCAGCTGCAGATAGTTCAGCTCAGATCTGAAAAAATGAAATAAACCGTCTGAAATTGAACTCTAGAACTGTGACTCAGAGCAAACCAACCCATATCAGTGATTCAGCATCTACATTTAATCATGTTAAAGAGCTTTAATATGCATTCATTGGATTTTAAACCTTACAATTTCACGGGAGTGCAGTGAGTGCACTATTCTGTGCTTCTGAATGGCTGCATTTACATTTCTGTTGTGTTTCATCTGGTGCAAACAGCCTAACAGCAAAACAGCATCACTGCGTATCTCGTCATGTAGTGTGTTGTTAGGACACGAGGTTACAATGTAACCTGCTCACCTAATGTGTTAATAACCTCATGTGGAACTCTGAATCGGCTTCTCATTTCAGAGTCTGCTAACACACATTCTCAAAGCAGAATATCTGAGCAGCATTCAATATCTTCAGCATCGTTTTTCAGATAAACAAGAATGTTCACTTGGCTAGTTTATGAAATATCTGCAAACATATTATGATGTTTTTATGCTTTAGAAGAGTCAAAAACTCACAGCACCTTTAACACAGGCTATTTTCATGGCAAAAACAATAAAAATAAATAGAATAAAATCCACAAAAAATAAATAAATGCATAAAATATAAATAAAAACATATTTTTTTCATTCATATATGATAAAAACTCTAAAACTTAGTCTAGTAAAACCTTGCTGAATAACTTCATAAAAAACACCTGCAGTCAAGTAAAAGTATTATATTCACACACCTCTCCTTCCTTCTGCGAGTCCACATAGATGACTGGAAACGGCTCTTTTCCAGCAAACAACAGCGCCTGAAAACATAACAGACAACAAATGAGAATAAAACACAAAAATTACCATCATTTGTAGGATATATATATAATAATAATAATAATAATCTGTTGAACAACTCAGGCACCTTGAGAGGAGTTTTAAAGGGCTTCTGTTCAGACCCGTCTCCATCCGCATCACTGCCCTGTTTATCAGACACGTACAGCTCTTCTGCACGATAATAATATTAAAAACAACATCAGATTTCACTTCAGACATCTTCTGGAAAAGAATTAAGCAGCTGTCATTAACAATATTCTTTAAAGTCTGCGGGAACTGAAAGTTGCAGTATGTTGATGTACTTCCCTACTTCTAACTGAAACTGAATATTGAGTAGTGGGCGGAGCTATTTTGTGCATCACTCCCTCAAAGCAAACTAAGAGGGGCGTGGCTAAGGATATTAATATACAGTTGCTTTAGAAACCCTTGGGTTGACGTCAACACTCCAAAGGCAGAAGCAGACTTTGATTGAAGATTAACAGTGAATTAATTTGCATGGAGAGCATCATGGTGGCGCAGTGGGTAGCACGATCGCCTCACAGCAAGAAGGTCGCAGGTTTGAGCCTCTGCTGGGTCAGTTGGCATTTCTGTGTGGAGTCAGCATGTTCTCCCCGTGTTGGCGTGGGTTTCCTCCGGGTGCTCCGGTTTCCCCCACAGTCCAAACATTGGGTAGGCTACATTGTCTGTACTGTATGTGTGTGAATGAGTGTGTATTGGTGTTTCCCAGTGGTGGGTTGCAGCTGGAAGAGCATCTGCTGTGTAAAACATGTGCTGGATAAGTTGGTGGATCATTCCGCTGTGGCGACCCCTGATTAATAAAGGGACTAAGCCGAAACGAAAATGAATGAGTGAATAATTTGCACTGATTAATTATTCAACTAAATAATGTATGCTAGCAAAATAAACAATGCAAATTTTTAATTCACATGGACTTTAAAATGAGTTGCATTCAATTAATTAAGATTTAAAGAAAATAATGTACATCAGGGGTCTCAGACTCACAGGAAGGCAATTTTAATATTCATATAATAGGCATTAATTATAATAATTTTTATTCCGTCCAAAATAATTATTGCTTAAAAGTTTAACAGGAAGCGTACTTTAACATGTTCAATTCAACCTTCTTTACATTAAAAGTTGTACTAATGTACATAGTTTATAATACAAATTTTAATACACGACCAAAATATATTAATTGAGACAATTTGTGTGGAATATTAACAAAATTATCATGTGTTAAACCACCAGCATAGCCATGAAGAAGTGTTTGTACAACAACACACGGGCGGTATAAATGTGATATAATCAAATGAACCTTGAATAGTCACAACAATAGAGCTTTAGCAAAAATGCAGCCCTTACGGACATATATTTCTGAGGTTAACATTTAAATATGTCACAATATGAAACTGCATGTGCTTTACTCAGAGAGAAACTGAAAGCAAAACTAAACTACACTACCTGACAAAAGTCTTGTCGCCTTTCCAAGTTTTAGGAACACAAATAATAACTCGACTTCTAGTTGATGATTGTGTATCAGAAGTGTCTCATATGAACGGTAAAGGCCTCTAGATGAGGCTTATTTGAGCACAATATAATCTGATCATGTCTTGATGTTGACTGATTTGATTAGGACAGTGCGGTCTGACTCTGCTTAGACTAAAGTCTGCTCACTGAACCTTCAATAATGTCCAGTATAGAATATGTGCTCATGCTGCAGTGGAAACAGAATGAATATTGTGTCTGACTCCATCATGAGCTTGGAGGACTGCATCCATACATCTCTGACATGACTCAAATCACTGATTAATAAAGTCATCTGGAATGGCAAAGAAAGCCTTCTTGCAGGACTCCCAGAGTTCATCAAGAGTCTTTGTGTTCATCTTCAACGCCTCCTCCTCCATCTTACCCCAGACATGCTCAATAATGTTCATGCCTGGTGACTGGGCTGGCCAATCCTGGAGCACCTTCACCTTCTTTCCTTTCAGGAGCTTTGATGTGGAGGCTGAAGTATGAGAAGGAGCGCTATCCTGCTGGAGAATTTGCCCTCTCCTGTGGTTTGTAATGTAATTGGCAGCACAAATGTCTTGATACCTCAGGCTGTTGATGTTGATCATCCACTCTGCAGATCTCTCGCACACCCCCATACTGAATGTAACCCCAAACCATGATTTCTCCTTCACCAAACTTGACTGATTTCTCTAAGAATCTTGCTCCATGCTGGTTCCAGTAGGTCTTCTGCAGTATTAGTGATGATTGGGATGCAGATCAACAGATGATCCATCAGAAAAATCCACCTTCTGACACTTTCAAATGATCAACTAGAAGTCAAGTTATTATTTGCTGCTCTACAACTGAGATCCACCACAAAACTTTTGTCAGGTAGTGCATATATACATAAAAGGTCCCTTGTAGCAGTTTGAGAGCCCTGATGTACATGATTTACCACATAGTTTGTGATTAAGATTGATTTTGCAAAATGTGCACAATTTTGCACAGATTATTATTAGTGCTGGGCAACGATTAATTACAATGAATCGAATTCATAATAAAAGTCTTACATGTTTATTATGTAATATACACCCACATACAGCTGAAAATGTGATTGTCTCCAGAACAAACAACTGTTAAACAATGACTTGCCTAATTACCTTAACTTTACTCTAATTAACCTAGTTAAGCCTTCACTTCTCCTTCACTTCACTGTCACTTTAAGCTGTATAGAAGTGTCTTGAAGAATATCTAGTCTGATATTATGTGCTGTCATCATGGCAAAGTTATTAGACATGAGTTATTAAAACTATTGTGTTGAGAAATGTGTTGAAAAATCTCTCCGTTAAACAGCACATGGGAAATATAAAAAACTAAAGCAGCTGTATACTATGTATATAAACACCATTATTTTGAATGTGATTAATGATTGTCCAGAACTATTAAAATAAAGTAGCCAGAAAAAACTCCGGATACGAGTCAGAAACAAAAAGGTGTGCCAAATTTATTGTCAGATTATTGAGCAAAAAGTCCAGACTCTGATTTATCATTAACTATACAGAATAAACTTGAAATTCAGGAATGTCTGCATTTTTATTTAGAAAATAATTAAATACACAATGAAATTGTAATATTTTAGATTCTGAGGATTTATCGGTTTATAATCTGTAAATATTTGTTGGTACGAAGTACAAACGTGTGTATTTTTGTAAACGAACAGTCCAAGTAGGAAAGAAACCATTCATTACTTTCCCTCCACTCACAAAAACACTTCATTTTGAATCCATCAAATCATCATCCAACAATTTGACTAATAAGTTATAAACACTGAAGTTAAACACTGTAATCATTAATATCCATATTTTAATTACAAAACTATTAATAATTAAATTAAATAATTATTACTATAATAAATATAATTAAATGTTATATCTAGAGGGATGTAATTAATTGCGTATACATGTACAGCAATAATGTAAAAAATACAGATATATAGATAGATAGATAGATAGATAGATAGATAGATAGATAGATAGATAGATAGATAGATAGATAGACATAAATATAGGTAGACAGGATAGATAGATAGATGGATGCATAGATGGATAGATAGATAGATAGATAGATAGATAGATAGAGACATAAAGATAGATAGATAGACAGACATAAATATAGATAGATAGATAGATAGAGACATAAAGATAGATAGATAGACAGACATAAATATAGATAGATAGATAGATAGATAGATAGACAGACATAAATATAGGTAGATGGATTAGAAAGACAGATAGAAAGAAATGAATGAAGCATTTGTAAATGAAGTTAAATCTGTAGTAAAGTGATCTACACAGATGCAGTATTGTTAGTATAGTATGTACTATATACAGATAAAGCACTGGTTGTGTGCTGCGGTGTATATTAATCCAGTATATGTGTAATTTAATGAATGAATAGAGCAGGAACAATCTGACGCAACACTGCAGACAACATGCAGCATCGCCTTCATCATCATGTTCCTCCTCATCAAACTCACCGATAGACATCTTTCCGACGCCCTCGTCTGCCATATTACACTCTGTAGACCACAGAGGAGTGGAGTCCGGTTCCGTTCGGCGGCTGATAGCGGTAAATGTTCCGTTAAATCGGTTCGTCCGTCTCGCTTCCTGACACCCTACACACACGCGCACGAGCTGATGGGAGACGCATGCGCACACACGAGCACGCGTTCAGCGCTGTCGCTTCAGCTGCTGATTGGCCAGTTCCAGAGACGACGCTTTTTTGGGGGAAGCGGATTGGTTGGTGTGAGGTCAAGAGGCGGGTGCTTAAATAAAAGCGTTCAGAGTTGGTTGTTTTCTGACGTCAGTCGTCCTTAAATCTAGTAAATTCCCAAACACCAGCGTCTGAGGAAACACGTTCTCTGTGGTGGGGGTTTTAACATGATTGATTTTTTTTACATCAATTACACTTTCAAAGTAAATTGGATTAAAAACTGTTAATTTCCCAGATTCCATTTGGTAATTTATCCCACATATTTATGGAAAGACTGGAGGTCACACATTTTTGTTTACTTGTAGTTTTCCTCCATCCAAACTCCCTATAAAACTCTCCAAATTTCATGAACAGGCTCTTTTGGCATGGAAATTATGTTTCGTTCACAATTTCTCCCCGCACAAAGTGAAGCTAAGGGACAACGAAAGCAACTTAGTAATGAATAAATCGATTTTTTCTAAGAATTGGAAAAGATATAAATTTTCTTTGTGATTTACTTGATCTACGAGTGAGCTTCTATTCATATGGTGATTTTCTGGTTAAATATAGGTCCAATCCCTATTCTATTTTGGTACCCCTACCCCCTTTGCACTTGAAACAGAGTGTGACAGGGAAGGGCTTCAAAATTTGCCCCTGAGAAATGGGACAGCACTACAACTGCACACGTTATCATATGTCATCGCGATCTCTTGCTTTATATCAGACGATCATGACTGCTGTAGTGATCCCAGTTGGGTTATTTTTTTATATTTATCTTCAGGAAATCACTGAAGGCGTATATCATGTTATCATAATGATCTAATGTGGCGATAAGATCGTAACTATACTGTGCATTTACACCGTGGCCATATTCATCAATATAAACACACCAAAAACAGCATTAGCATTATAGCAGACACTCTAAACAGCTCATTCCCAGCCACTAGACTTCTCTGACAGGGTTTTCCAGTGTCGCCGAGTGTCAGAATGTTGTGGGACTGCTATACATTTACATTTAGTCATTTAGCAGACGCTTTTATCCAAAGCGACTTACAAATGAGGACAAGGAAGCAATTTACACAACTATAAGAGCAGCAGTGAACAAGTGCTATAGACAAGTTTCAGGTGTGTAAAAGTCTAAGAGCAAAACATTAGTAGAATTTTTTTTTTTTTTTGAGAGAGAGAGAGAGAGAGAGAGAGAGAGAGAAAGAGGGCACAGTGGTATAGCCAGAGAGGCAGTTGCAGATTAGGAAGGAAAGTGGAGACTAAACAGTTGCGTTTTTAGTCGTTTCTTGAAGACAGCAACTGACATTGTGTGCTTTATTTATTATATATATATATATTGTAATAAATACTGTAAAAAATGTCATGCCAAAAAAGCAACTTGAAAGTGATCTTAAACCTAAAAAGAGAGAGTTATCTGTTTTTATTCCTTTTTTATCTATTATTATTATTTTCATCCTGTTATTTATTTTTATTAAGTGTATATTTTATAAATTTGAAGATGCTTATTTATTATACACTGTAAAAACATCCGTAAATTAGCAAATTCCCATATTCTGTGATTTATTTATTATTTTTCCCCATTTGTTTCTGTTTTTGAGTTGCATTATGTGATCTTGATTTGTCTTCCAACAACTTTTAACCTTAAAAACTTGTAAAAAAAAGTGATTTTATTGAGATATTTAATAGTGTGCAGTGCTATATTGTCTGTGTTGGTGTTGTATATTACGCTACAGAAACCTTGTAATAAACTGCAGCATGTTTTCTGTTATTTTACAGACTTATTTCTCTAGATATTATTTCTTATTTGATTTCAAACCACTAAAATGTCAATAAAAGTCACTTTGTTAAACTGTAGAGTTGAATTTTCAACATCAGAACAGACAGAGCAGAGATCAACATCCCATAATGCAATTCACCACCACAAATAAACACAACATTCATTAACAGATGTTTTTTACAGTGCATATTTAACCCAATGTTAAGTTAAAACAACCCAGCATTATTTTACACCATTGCATGTCTATAAATCAGAGGTGTCCAAACTCGGTCCTGGAGGGCCGGTGTCCTGCTGAGTTTAGCTCCAACTTGCTTCAACACACCTGCTAGGAAGTTTCCAGTATATCTAATAAGAGCTTGATTAGCTTGTTCAGGTGTGTTTGATTAGGATTGGAGCTAAATTTTCCAGGACACCGGCCCTTCAGGACCGAGTTTGGATACACCTGCTATAGATATTCTCCCTGGTTTCTTTAGAGTGTGTGTGCGTGGAAGAAAAAGAAATCAAATACACAATGTAAAATATTTCCAGAATTCAAACTTCAGAGGTGTTCTTGAAGCATCCGTGCAGGTTTTCCTGTATTTAATTATCATCATCATCATCATCTCCTCCTGGTGAACCTCCAGATCCTGGTCACCGCCGCCTCTGCAACTCCAGCATTTCTATATAAGTGGACCACGTGTTTCCCCGGACACATGTCTTGAAGAGCTGAGGTTTCGCACAAATAGACAGAGATGTGCATTTATTAGACATGAATAATAACATGACTTCATTCAATGCTGCATCCCAATTCTCATACTATCCGTCCTAAATAGTATTGGAAAATAGAATTAGTTACACCCCTATTCTTTACCAGAAGTGCCATGGGATTATTAATGACCACAGAGGGTCAAGACCTCGATTTAACGCCTCTCGGCGCTCACTGACAGTATGGTGTCCCCTTCACTATACAGGGGCATTAGGACTCACACAGACCGCAAGTTGAGCACATCCTTCTGGCCTCACTAACACCACTTCCAACAGCAAACTAGTATTCCCATGTGGTCTCCCATCCAGGTACTGACCAGGCACAGCCCTGCTCAGCTTGAGTGAGGGGTGATATGGCTCTGGCAATATGGCTGATTTAAATCCCATTGTCTGTGTTTTATTTAATCTGCTAAAACAATGTAATCTTCTATAAAGAAGAGTTTGGACATTAACTTCTGAATGCAGAATTAACAGAGATTTCTGTGTGGAAATGATAACGGTTCATTAATGAGGAAGTAGCCAATACTTACATACTCTACTGTAACACACTCAAAAGTACGTCATCTGTCTACACAATAAAAGTACTTACTTTTAGGACTTAGCATAAGTGTGTGAATTGGGATAATGCATAATAAATACTGGGTTGTTTAAACTGAAAACTTGGTCAAATATAGGGACAAACCCAACACTGGGTTAATCATTGTGCATTTAAATTTAAATTACACAATTATGGGTTTGTCCATAGTTGACCCAACATTGGGTTACGACAACCCAACAGCATTTTTAGAGTGTATAAAAAATATATATTATATTAAACACTGTAAACACTGTTTCTGTTCACTTAATTAATTAATTACCTAATATTATATTATTAAATGTAGTTTCACTCTAAAAAAAATGCTACATTGTTGTAACCTAATCTTGGGTCAAATATGGACAAACCCAACACTGGGTTATATTTTCCAATTAAATTTAAATTTAAATTACACATTTTAACCCAATTGTTGAGCTTTTCCGAAATCAACCCAACACTGTTTTTTTTGTCCATTTATATTTTAATTACACAATTATAGGTTTGCCCATAATTGACCTAACATTAGATTACAACAACCCAACAGAATTTTTAGAGTATATAAAAGATTTATATTATATACTATAAAGACTTTTTTATTTACTCAATCAATTAATTGATATTATATTATTAAATTTAGTTTCCCTCTAAAAAATGCTGGGTTGTTGTAACCTAATGTTGGGTCAAATATGGACAAACCCAACACTGGGTCACATTTTCCAATGAAATTTAAATTACACTTTTTAACCTAATTGTTCAGTTTGTCCAAAATTAACCCAACACAGTTTTTTTGTTGTTGTCCATTTATCTTTAAATTACACAACTGTTATAACGTTGAGTTAAATATGGACAAACCCAAAACTGGGTAACGTTTTCCAATAACTGACCCAACATTGGGTTACAACAACCCAGCAGCATTTTTAGAGCGTACAAAATATTTATATTTATATTATATATTATACACAGTTTTTTTTAAACGTAATTAATTACTTAAGGTTATGTTACTTAATTTAGCTTCACTCTAAAAATGCTGGGTTGTCATAACCTAACGTTGGGTCAAAGATGAACAAACTGGGTTATTTACATTTTTAGGTGTAATTTAAATTTAATTGAAAAAAATTAACTCACTGTTTGGGTTTGTCCATATTTGACCCAATTTTGGGTTACAACAACCCAGCAAGTTTAACACTGTAGAGGCTTAATTTTTTAAAGTTGTTAACTTGTTGTTTTAAGTTAAGTTGTTAAGTTAAAGGGATAGTTCACCCAAAACATTCTCATCATTTACTCACACTCAAATGGTTAAACACAAAACAAGATGTTCTGAAGAATGTTGGAAAAAATGCAGCAATTGACGTCTATAGGACGAACAAAAATACTGTGAAAGTCAAATTTTCCGGCATTTTCAGTAAATATTCCTTAGCATTTAACAGTGGAAAGGAACCTAAACAGGTTTTGACTAAGTGGAGGATGAGGAAATGATGATAGAATTTTAATTTTTGGGTGAACTGACCCTTTAAGTTAAGTTAATTACTTTTTTACAGTCTATATTAATCAATAATCTATCCTAATGCATATTATATATTAGAGTTATATCAGAATGCACAGTCTTACCGGTTTCACGCAATGCAGATGTGAGACTCCAAACAGGACCAAAATAAACCAAAAACAACCTTCAAGGATATTAGTGCCCTCCAAAACCACCACAAAACCTGCATTAATTGAGCTCTGAAACAACAGCACAAACAACATTTCATTTAATACATTAATTGATTGATTTAATTGAATTATAGTGAGTTACTGATTTCTAAGTACATCCCAAAATTTGTAGTTAGTATAATGGGATACAATGGTAAAATACAAGAGAATCCTGGCAAATACGGGAGGGTTGACATGTATGATGTATGGTAATGTAATCTGACTACTTTTGGATTACATTTAGATTACTTTTGTGCAACTCTTATTTCATGTCACATATATTGATGCAGGATCATTTCATTTCGTTCATTCAATCATTTTCTTTTCGGATTAGTCCTTTTATTAATCAGGGGTCATCACAGAGGAATGAACCGCTAACTTATCCAGAATATGTTTTACGTAGCGGATGTCCTTCCAGCCACAACCCAACACTGGGAAACACCCATACACTCTTGCATTCGCACACATACACTATAAACATTTTAGCTTACCCAATTCACCTATAATGCATGTGTTTGGACAGTGGGGGACACCAGAGCACCCAGAGGAAACCATGACACCATTATTTGCAAAAATATAAATATATATATATATATAAAATATTTAAAAATGGTAAGAAGCAGGTTTATTATGGAAAATATAAACGTTAAAAATGAGAAATATTAGGTAAATCTATTAATTGCACACAATTTACTGCCACTGAGTAAATAATGTCATCATTCATTCATTAATTTTCCTTCAGCTTAGTCTTTATTTCAGAGGTCGCCACAGCGGAATGTACCACCAACTATTCGAACTTTAGTTTTACACCACGGACTCCCTTCCAGTCCCAACTTAGTATTGGGAAACACCCATACACTCTCATTCACATACACTAAGGCCAATTAGGGGAAAGCGGAGCACCTGGAGGAAACCTATGGCAATACGGGGAGAACATGCAAACTCCACACAGAAACTGGTCCACCTGGGAGTCGAACCAGCGACCTTCTTGATGTGAGGTGACAGTGCTGACCATGGAGCCACTGTGACACCCATATGTAATCATGTAATCCATAAAAAGTAACTTTAATTATGAGAATTTTAAAAAGAACTCCTATCACAATAGCCTAATTTTTAGAATCTGCTTATGTAATCCGGGGGCGGCACGGTGGCGCAGTGGGTAGCGCTGTCACCTCACAGCAAGAAGGTCACTGGTTCAAGCCTCAGCTGGGTCAGTGGGCATTTCTGTATGGAGTTTGCATGTTCTCCCCGAGTTTGCGTGGGTTTCCTTCGGGTGCTCCGGTTTCCCCCACAGTCCAAACACATGGGCTGTAGAGGAATTGGGGTGAGCCAAATTGTCCTAAGTGTATGTGTGTGAATGAGTGTGTAGTTCCCGCTATGGATGTTTCCTAGTGACGGGTTGCGGCTGGAAGGGCATCCACTGCGTAAAACATATGCTGGATAAATTGGCTGTTCATTCCGCTGTGGTGACCCCTGATAAATAAGGGACTGAGCTGTATGAAAACTAATTATCGAATGATAATAATAGTTAATAATAATTATAGGCGATGCAGTGGCGCAGTAGGTAGTGCTGTCAACCTCACAGCAAGAAGGTAGCTGGTTCCAGCCTCGGCTAGGTCAGTTGGCGTTTCTGTGTGGAGTTGCATGTTCTTCCTGCATTTGCGTGGGTTTCCTCCGGGTGCTCCGGTTTCCGCCACAGTTCAAAGACATGCGTTATAGGTGAATTGGGTGAGCTAAATTGTCCGTAGTGTATGAGTGTGAATGAGTGTGTATGGGTGTTTCCCAGAGATGGGTTGCAGCTGGAAGGGCATTCGCTGTGTAAAACATGTGCTGGATAAGTTGACGGTTCATTCCGCTGTGGCGACCCCAGATTAATAAAGGGACTAACCCGAAAAGAAAATGAATGAATGAATAATAATTATAATTATTATTAATAAGTATAAATTTTTTACATTTCTTAATAAATAGCCTACTGTAAATTACAACCATTAATGGTTTATATGAATTATAAATGAGATTAAAATATGTGTTAGCTTTGTAAATGGTTTTATGTTCATGTAATAATAGAATATGTGTATATGTAATGTTCTCAATAATATTTTTAAGGAAACACAGGCCCTACGTATATGTGCTGTTTACATATATTACAGTTAATATGGAAAGCGAGTGCATGTGTTTATCAAAACTAATTGTGGAGTTTTATTTAATGCGTGTGCATGTAAAAAAACATCTTTAGAGAACAAAAACATATTTTTTGTGCAAATGAAGTTGTTACTGATTGCACCCCTGACTGTTATGAACATACCTGGTCTTGTTGTCCATTGTACAGCTTCAAGATCAATGGTACAAGTACTAATTCTTTATTTTTCCTTGTTAACGAGGTCACAATAAATATTTTCCTCCCTGTTGAACAACAACAAAAAAAGATCAACGAGCAAACAAACACAATATAACATAATTCAATATTTTACATCTTCATATGGACACTCACTGTACAGATCAGCAGCGGAGCTGTCATTTCTGCTTTCTGAAAAATAAAATAATTAAAGTCAGTTTTCATTTTTTCTGTAGCTATTCAACACCTTAATTGTGCTTTTTTGTATGTAACAAGTGAAATACTTGTTTAAATACACAGTATATTATATATCTTGACTATACACTAAACTATGGAAGCTTGCCATGAGATAATAAATTAAAAAGGTAATAAAGACAATTCTTTTTTTACTCACAATTGAAATAAAAACACAGAATTGCAAGATATAATCTCAGAATAGTGAGGTATAAACTAGGTATGTTTCTTTTAAATTTTAGAAAAGTCCCATGTGCAAACACTGTCAAACTTATTCTAGTTTATATGACCTCTTAAAGTGACTAAAAGTGATGTATTGCCTATGTCCGACCAGTAGATGGCACTGTGCAAACATTTAAATTAGCATATAAATATAAAGCGTTTTAAATTATTTAATTTGTAGCTATTCTGTTTTTTTATTGTCAAACGCATGAAATAAAAATTTAAATGTTTATTTTGCTAGTGCATATTTTTTGTCTTAAAGTAAACAAGTAATTATAAGTTAAAACAGTAATTATAAGGAAAATTATTTATGTGATGAATTTAATTACTCATTAAATTGTATTTTATTACCGACTACCACTACTCCAACCCTCACAGTAATGTCAAAACAGTAATTATAATGAGAATTATTTGTTATGTATTAAATTACTCATTAAATTGTATTGTATTAACATCAACCCCTACTCCAACCCTAAACTCAACCCTCGCAGTAATGTAAAAACAGTTATTATAAGGAGAATTATTTATGTTATGTATTAAATTACTCATTAAATTGTATTTTATTAATGTCTACCCCTACTCCAACCCTCACAGTAATGTAAAACAGTAATTATAATGAGAATTATTTATATTATTCATTAAATTATTCATTTATTTGTATTTTATTACCGACTACCCCTACTCCAACCCTAAACTCAACCCTCACAGTAATGTAAAACAATAATTATAATGAGAATTATTTCTAATATTCATTAAATTATTCTTTTATTTGTATTTTATTAACGTCTAACCCTACTCCAACCCTAAACTCAACCCTCACAGTAATATAAAACAGTAATTATAATGAGAATTATTTATATTATTCATTAAATCATTCATTTATTTGTATTTTATTAACATCTACCCCTACGCCAACCCTCGTAGTAATGTAAAAATATTCATTATTGTTGTATGATGTACCAAAAATCATGCTATATTGAGTATCCGCAGCTGTATCCCTTCTAGACTTTACCCAATCAGTCAATCAATGTCATCATAGAACGATTTCAGTTCCAGAGAGGAAGAAAATGAATACATTTTAAGTAAAGATTACCATAAAAGTGAATAAAGCTGCGGTCACACTGCACTTTTCTCCCCATACACTTCCCTTCATACGCACGCGAATGCGTCAGACCGGAAACGCAAGCTTGTGCATCAACTTTCGCAGTTCGCTGCATTGGAAAGTTCAAGCTTGGTGAACCCTGACCTGCAAAATCACATCACGGGATTGCGTGAGACCAATCGAGGATCAGAACATGACCTCTCTGTACAGAAATTTTAAAAATGGACAAATCGCTCGCTTTTCTTAAATGTCTAATCATCTTGCTTAATCCTGCCCCTTTTCACAGCGGCGTATGGCAGAATTTCACAAGCTCAAACTCTAGTGTGACCACAGCTTTAGCCTGCTCAAATTAGTTTAATACACTTTAAGATTAACATTGTGCATTGCAAAATAATCAAAATTTGGATTTCATGTGGACTTTAAGTGCAATCACGTGAAAACTATGCTGTATGATCTCTGTGTTAACTACTTTTAGTGAGAAAACTGTGTATTATGTGCTGGTGGACTACAGGAGTGAATGAGCGCAGGAGAGTAGTGTTTCTGCAGAGTCACAGCACCACCTACTGACTGACACCAGCATTACAGCAGCTTTTTAATTCATTTTCACAAATAATGCACTCAAAGTATAAACATTTTGACATTGTTGACGTCTGTATGCAAAGTTTTACAAAAGTAAAAGAGTTTAAATGGTAAATTAATAGACCTGCTAGCAATTTTATGTTTTTGTCCTGCTAATTCAACCTTTTTTCAGAATTGCGACAGAAACGCATTCCTTTTCATAAATAAGTTATTTTTAAAAGTAATAAGAATTACTTTTTTCATTTTAATTAGCTTTTTAAAAATAAATTGCTGAATTAAACTTAGTCACAATGATTCACGCAGTCAATGAGAGAATGTGTTCATTACTCTGAACGCATTAAAGAAAAGGGGATTATAGTCTCAATGGACAGTAATTTTACTTAAGACAAATAATACAAAAGTAGCAAACACATTTCGATTTCGAAAACCAAATGTTATCGTTTATAGGGCCAAAAACCAAACATCATTATGAGCCATGGGCCGAAGGCAAATATAACAAACTACATTACATTAAAAGCTGCCATGTGTAATTTCCTAATTTATTTTTATTCATTCATTAATTTTCTTTTTGGCTTAGTCCCTTTATTAATCTGGGGTCACCACAGTGGAATGAACCACCAACTTATCCAGCATATGTTTTACGCAGCGGATGCCCTTCCAGCTGCAACCCATCACTGGGAAACACACACACACTACTGACAATTTCCCAATTCCCCTATAGCGCATGTCTTTGGACTTGTGGAGGAAACCGGAGCACCCGGAGGAAACCCATGCCAACAAGGGGAAACATGCAAACTCCACACAGAAACGCCAACTGGCCCTGCTCGAACCAGCGACCTTCTTGCTGGTTACATTTTGGGGAGTAATTCAATATTTACTTTCAAAAGTAATTTACCCCAACACTAGTTGTGAGTTTAAAAGATTCTGACGTTTTCTTCACAACTCTGAGGGGAAAAGTCCATTTAAATTTTGTAGTTTTTTATTTTATTTATCACCGTTCTGATAGTCTTTCCCTTTTATTTCTTGTAAATGCAAATTTAAAACTCATTCTTACAGTTCTGAGGGGGGAAACGTCAAATTAGGCCTATATTTCGCAAATATGAGCAGCTACATCTTTTACATTTATCTTTGAGTTGCAAATTTAAAAAGCTTTTTCACAATTCTGACTTTATTTGTCTCAAATTGTACGTTTGTATCTTGAAAATGTGACTTTCTGCTTCAAAATCTGTTCATCACCTCGCAGTTCTGAGTTCATATGCCGCCATTTTGACTCGCGATATATGCATTCACTATGGCGAGAAAGTCAGAATTGTGAGCAAATATATGGATTTACCTTTAGTTTATAATTTAATCTGTCTCCGAAACAAGCTTCAATAATGGACAAACCGTGCTCGTTGCTCGTCTGGTTCAGCGCGATTAATGACAGCAGGATTAAATGCTTCAGAGGGTTGATTCTGCTCATGTTTTGCGTACGTTAATAATCGCTGCGTCACCATGGAAACAAGTCTAGAAGGGATACAACTGCGGATACTCACGTCAATTTAGCATCATGTCTGTGACACTACAACGATAATTAATATTTTTACATTACTGTGAGGGTTGGGTTTACAGTTGTAGTAGGTGTAGACGTTTATAAAATACAATTTAATGTGTAATTTAATAAATTATCTAAATAATTAGCGTTATAATAACTGTACATTACTGTGAGGGGTTGGGTACGGGTAGACGTTCATAAAATACAATTTAATGAGTAATTTAATACATAATATAAATTATTATCGTTATAATATAGCTGTTTCTACATTACTGTGAGGGTTTGGGTAGACGTTAATAAAATACAAATAAAGGAAAAACATTATAAATTATATAAATAATTCTCGTTACCTTCCGGCCGCAGCTGTATCCCTTCCAGCAACAATTGTTTACCACATTTTTCAGACAACTCGCTAAGAGATTCAATTTGCAAAATTTGATTTAAAATGTATTATAGTTTGCATGTTCTCCCCGCGCTCACGTGGGTTTCCTCCGGGTGCTCTGGTTTTCCCATAGACTGTAAAATATAGGGTTTTCCCCACAGTCCAAACACATGCGGTACAGGTGAATTGGGTAGGCTAAATTGTCCATGGTGTATAAGTGTGTATGGATGTTTCCCAGAGATGGGTTGCTGTATAAGTTATCGGTTCATTCCGCCGTGGCGACCCGGGTTTATTAGAGGGACTAAGCTGAAAAGAAAATAAATGACTGAATGAATAAAATAAATTTTTATGTATGATATTTCTGTTCGAAATAAATCAAATCAAAAGTGCTTTATAAATAAACGTGCCTAGCCTAAAGTAAACAATGATAGAAAGAGGGAATAATAAAGCGAAACAACTGTACTTAATTCATTTACTTTTTGCATTTAAAGCTGAAAATGGAATATCATGTTATGTTACTTTTATCTTTCATTGTATTGTTGCACTCCTTTTCTGTTATCGTCCTTGTACGTTCATTGATATACGTATTTATGCAATTAAAAATTATATTAATTAAAAACAATTGGATCTCACGACAGTTGCATTGCTTTGCGACACCTCACGACAGATTCCAGTGACGTCACTGACAGATTCCTCTGTGATTGGTCAGTTTCGTATCCTCCGTCATCACTACACAGGAAGCGTGTTCCGGTAGAAGCGTCGTGCCGCGCCGAGCGCTCGGTGATTTTGCTCGATTTGTCCGGTTAGCGGGGATTGATTAAACGCGGTGATCAGCGGCTCTTTCCCGGTGTGCTGGAGTCATGGTCGGGGTCAAGGTGATCGGGAATGATTCGGATTTCCAGGCGGAGCTTAGCGGAGCGGGTTCCAGACTGACCGTGGTGAAGTTCACCATGAGCGGGTGAGTGAGAGAGAGTGTGTGTGTGAGGCCGCTGATTCATCCAGATCTCACACACACACAAACACAACCTGACCGGAGGACGAGAACACAACAGCACCGGCATGACTTAGCAAAACACACATAATCACACACAGGAGAGCGCAACAACACTGGCATGACTTAGCAAAACGCACAGACCTGACCGAACGACGAGAACACAACACACACACACACACACACACACACACACACACACAACCTAACCGGAGGACGAGAACACAACACACCAACACCGGCGTGACTTAGTAAACATAAACACACACACACACCTGACTGAAGGACAAAAACACAACAACAACTCCGACATGACTTAGTAAACATGAACACACACACACACACACACACACACACACACATGACCGAAAGACAAAAACACAACAGAACAACACCGACATGACTTAGTAAACATGAACACACACACACACACACCTGACTGAAGGACAAAAACACAACACAACAACACCTACATGACTTAGTAAACATAAACACACAAACACACACACACCTGACCGAAGGACAAAAACACAACACAACAACACCGACAAGACTTAGTAGACATAAACACACACACACACACACCTGACTGAAGGACATAAACACAACACAACAACTCCGACATGACTTAGTAAACATAAACACACACACACACACACACCTGCCTGAAGGACATAAACACAACACAACAACTCCGACATGACTTAGTAAACATGAACACACACACACATGACCGAAAGACAAAAACACAACACAACAACTCCGACATGACTTAGTAAACATAAACACACACACACACACACACACCTGACTGAAGGACATAAACACAACACAACAACTCCGACATGACTTAGTAAACATGAACACACACACCTGACTGAAGGACAAAAACACAACACAACAACACCGACATGACTTAGTAAACATACACACACACACACACACACATACAGGAGGACAAGAACACAGCAATCCTAACATGACTTAGTAAACATGCACACACATACAGGTGGACGAGAGCACAACACAAAACCGACATGACATAGCATAACACACACACACCTAACCGAAGGACCAGAACGCAACACAACACTGACATGATTGCATATACAGGAGGATGAGAACATAACAATCCTGACATGACTCTTTAAACACACACACACACACACACACACCTGACTGGTGGATGAGAACACAACACAACAACACTCAGATAACTTCGTGAACACACACACACACACACACACACACACACACGCACACACACACAGGAGGACGAGAACACAGCAGAACAACACTGACATGATTTGGCAAACACACAGCAGGAATGACAGTGTTTACATGTTTACAGAAGCTAAAAAACAGCAGCTGTGATTGTATTTTTCATGTATTTAACACGACAACAGACAAACCTTACAAATGTTGAAATATTTTACTAAGTGTTTCATTATGATTTGATAATGGGGCATAATTCTGAGATGTTAATATATGAATATGTGTTTACAGTTCTGAAAATAAGGTAACACTGTGTTTAATTGATTTATTAACTGTGGGTTTGAGTAAAATGTTAATATTTGTTTTATTCTGTGAAGGTCTGATAACATTTAATCCAAATTTCAAGTAAAACGGTTGTTATTTAATGCATATTGAAAGTGAAAGTTTGTAAAAAACTTAATAAATGCTTTCATTTTTGGGATTAGAAATTACAGATCTGAAAAAAAAACTTCTGGGATTCAAATTTTTTGTATTGTGTGTTGTCTAATATAAATAATATAATGTATGTATATAATATATATATATATATTGTGTTGTCTAATATAAATAATATAATATATGTATATAATATAATATATTTATATTGTGTTGTCTAATATAAATAATATAATATATGTATATAATATAATATATTTATATTGTGTTGTCTAATATAAATAATATAATATATGTATATAATATAATATATTTATATTGTGTTGTCTAATATAATATATGTATATAATATTATATATATATATATATATATATATATATATATATATATATATATATATATATATATATATATATATATATTGTGTTGTCTAATATAAATAATATAATGTATGTATATCATATAATATATATATTGTGTTGTCTTATATAAATAATATAATGTATGTATATCATATAATATATATATTGTGTTGTCTAATATAAATAATATAATGTATGTATATCATATAATATATATATTGTGTTGTCTAATATAAATAATATAATGTATGTATATCATATAATATATATATTGTGTTGTCTTATATAAATAATATAATGTATGTATATCATATAATATATATATTGTGTTGTCTAATATAAATAATATAATATATGTATATAATATATATGTATATTGTGTTGTCTAATATAAATAATATAATATATGTATATAATATAATATATATATTGTGTTGTCTAATATAAATAAAATAATGTATGTATATAATATAATATATATATTGTGTTGTCTAATATAAGTATAATATATATGAATATAATAAAAATAAATGAATCATTCCTTAAAGATATGTGTTATCTAAAAAAGTTTTTGTATAAACAGTTCATATAAATTCCTCTAAATTTTCAAGTAATTTACATAAATTCCCATATAGTTTCTTGGATTATTTCCAAAAATTCCGAGACGAAGTTCACACAGACATTCGTCACCCCTTTGCTGCCCTGAAAAACACATTCACTAAACTTGACATGTATAGTCATTTTGTAGTGTCCTGTTCATGTGTGTCCAGTGTTTTTCTTTCTTTTTCTCTGACTGATTTGTGTTTTTCTCTGTCTAGATGTCGTCCTTGTGTCAGAATAGCTCCAGCGTTCAACATGTTGAGCAACAAATATCCTCAGGTTGTGTTTCTGGAAGTCGATGTCCACGTCTGTCAGGTCAGACTTACAGCGAATCTACTATAAAACAGCTGAATAACTTGATTTAGAGGGATATGAGGTGGTTATTATAGAGACTTGAAATTGTTAATTAAAATAAATCATAAAGATAACATTTATCATTTTCATTCATGTAAAGAATCTTAAACACTAAATTAAATAAATTTAAATATTGGTGAGAAACTCAACTGTAAAATTATATATATATATATATATATATATATATATATATATATATATATATATATATATATATATATATATATATATATAAATATGAGCAATAGCACACTCGTAGCAGTGCGATATGGCTGTATATCAGCACTGGTGGGAGGCGTGCGTTGGCACGAGGATGCAGGCCCACCAGTGATGATACAGTCATATCACACTGCTACTCGTGTGATATTGCGTTTATACAACAGTTCGACGGCATAATCTTGTATATAAAAAAGAAAATAAAACACGGAGAGTCTAAAACCCTTTTGTATGAGGAACTACTTTCTTCCGCCATTCATTCACATCTGCCGCTGACGTCAGAACAGCAGAAGCCGTTTCTAATTCACCAATGTCACTTTAGAGCTAGTGTTTGAGTGATTCTCTATAGCGTAATGTTAAGCAGCGCTTCAGGTGTGTGACCCCCTTAAGGTGATGACAAAACAGCTGATTTTGCCCACATTTTAAGATTATAAGGCTGAACGTGACATGCAATGCCATCCGTCTACAGAGATATCTCCTTACAGTCTACAGGATTTCTCTGTTGCCGTCGGTATTATGACGGGTGCCAGATGTCCCAGCGTTTACCTGGAGACTTTAAGGAATATAAAAGGAGACAGAAACTATTTCGCTCTTCATATTGGCCTTTATGCGTTTCTCCCAAGTGCTGTCGACTACATGCATGCTAGTCAACGACAATGAGTAGGCAAACATCCGTCGCAAAATAAAATGTTACATTATTGAGATAAAAGAATGATACAGCGGTAGAGCGACCATCACACACTTCTCCTCAGAGCTCGCCAGAACTGAACTGAGCTCCCATACATGCGTGCTTACATCTAAAAGGTAAAACAACCACAGAAATAGTCCTCTTAAAGGGGACATTAATACACAAAGCATATCAAACATTAAGCGACCGTTACAATATCACAATAATTAACCTCGAAAAAAGCAGAGCAATCACTACCAGACTGCTGTTGTGTTTGCGATAAGGAGGAACGAGGCTGAATCCAGCTTCTTATTCGCAGCTTCTTATTGACTTCCGGTTTTCAGCTTCTTATTCGTGCTCAAGAAAACACACTAAACAAAGAGCTATTATCCGGTCCTGGCGCCATCTTGTGGATAGATGACGTCAACCGTCTTTGGCCGCCGCTGAGCTCTCTCAGAAATTGTAAATATTTTAAAATAGGCATTATTCTTACAAATAAACTGCATAGTTGCAATCTAAACAACTACATTCTCGACTAAAAAAGCCTTAAAAGTACATTTTGTTGTCTAACAACAGTAATTTTTGTCAAACTCTAGCGCCTCTGCTTGTTGCTGGCTGTATGTGGGTGGAGTAATACACAGAGGTGAAGGGTAAAGAGGCCTTTGTGTAAAGTTATTGGCAAAATATCATACGGCTATCAGCCAATCAGATTCAAGGACCAGACAGAACTGTTTTATATATATATATATATATATATATATATATATATATATATATATATATATATATATATAAAACTATACATATATATATATATATATATAAAACTATACATATGTACACGCACTTTAAATTTAGAAAGAATTAGATGTAGAAAAATTTTGTAAAATATGTCACCATTTTCCCTTTGTTTCATCCTATATTTTACATTTAGCACTGATTATTGTAACATGACGAGTTTGTTTGTCTGTCTGTTTTTTACACTACCTGACAAAAGTCTTGTGTTGGATCCCAGTTGTAAGAGCAGCTAATAATAACTTGACTTCTAGTTGATCATTTGGAAAAGTGTCAGAAGGTGGATTTTTCTGCTGGATCATCTGTTGATCTGCATCCCAATCATCACTAATACTGCAGAAGATCTACTGGAACCAGCATGGACCAAGATTCTCACAGAAATCAGTCAAGTTTGGCGAAGGAGAAATCATGGTTTGGGGTTCTATTCAGTGTGGGGTTGTCTGAGAGATCTGCAGAGTGGATGATCAACATCAACAGCCTGAGGTATCAAGACATTTGTGCTGCCCATTACATTACAAACCACAGGAGAGGGCAAATTCTCCAGCAGGATAGCGCTCCTTCTCATACTTCAGCCTCCACATCAAAGCTCCTGAAAGCAAAGAAGGTGAAGGTGCTCCAGGATTGGCCAGCCCAGTCACCAGACATGAACATTATTAAGAATGTCTGGGGTAAAATGGAGGAGGCGTTGAAGATGAACACAAAGACTCTTGATGAACTTTGGGAGTCCTGCAAGAACGCTTTCTTTGCCATTCCAGATGACTTTATTAATCAGTGATTTGAGTCATGTCAGAGATGTATGGATGCAGTCCTCCAAGCTCATGATGGAGTCAGACACAATATTCATTCTGTTTCCACTGCAGCATGAGCACATATTCTATACTGGACATTATTGAAGGTTCAGTGAGCAGACTTTAGTCTAAGCAGAGTCAGACCGCACTGTCCTAATCAAATCATTATTAATCAAGACATGATCATATTTTATTGTGCTCAAATAAGCCTCATCTAGAGGCCTTTACCTTTCATATAAGACACTTCTGATACACAATCATCAACTAGAAGTCAAGTTAATATTTGTGTTCCTAAAATTTGGATAGGCCACAGGTAGTGTGTTATCAGGTAGTGTATGTCTGCCACAAATGTAATAAAATAAACATTAAAAGTATCTCAGTGATGCTAGAATAACACTGGCTGTGTTAACTAAATGTTGTCTTTTTTCCATCTCCTAGGCAACAGCTGCAGCCAATAATATCTCAGCAACACCGACGTTCCTATTTTTCCGAAATAAAGTGCGCGTGGACCAGTATCAGGGAGCAGATGCTTCCGGACTGGAGGAGAAAATCAAACAGCACCTGGAAAACGATCCCGGCAGTAATGAAGACTCCGATATTCCCAAAGGATACGTGAGTTTCAGTCGACCAATCCTGCACATTTAATTAAACTCACTGAAATTCATGAATTTAACCCTATTGTGTGCTGTAGGGTCATTTTCATCCCCTCTGGGCTGATTTTTAATATTAATTTGGTCACAACTTCCTGTGTGTTTTAGCAAATGGATTAATTTTTTTCCTGACAAACCTTATTTTGAAACATATTTTGAAAAAATGCTTTGAAAATGTTCATCAATACACTCAGGGCAAATTTTCTACCCTTTGGTTATGTTTGGGGCTGTTTTTACCCCATTGACTTCCATTATTATAATCACATTTATTGATTGCAAAGCCATGACAGTATATAACCATGCATTCATTTGTACTGTTGATCATCAGATGCAGTGCAAAAAAGCATAGTTTCTGTTTTTTAGATGTAATATAGTGTGTATGAGAGTGTAAGTGTCTTAAATCCATACAATATACAGTACTGTGCAAAAGTTTTAGACCACCGGTATTTTCACAAGAAATAAAGGAGTTAAAATGGATTATTTCTATATTTTTCTGTAGCATGTTAGTTTGAGATATCAATTTACATTTCCAAACATTATTTTTGTCATTATATATAATTCTACAGTGTAGGGTTGTGACGATACTGCAATCCAGTACCAATTGATACTGAAATTTAAAAAATGTCCATTTCCCGCTAACATTTAAGCGCTGTTGAGTATGAACACTGCTGATTGGCCATTGTGTTCACATGCTCAACAGAAATGACTGTGATTGGCCGTGAAGGTCATCGGTTCACCGAACTCACCACTGTTTACTGAGTGTAAACACTGATACAGGCACACTAGAGCGTTTTAAAGTCACGATTCATCAGCGGATCGCTCGCATGTCAGCTTATAGAAAAACTAGCTGATCAATGTGTGTTGCTGTTTGTGATGTTGTTGTTATTGTGTGTTTCTCAGATGGATCTGATGCCGTTTGTGAATAAAGCAGGTTGTGAGTGTCTGAATGAGAGCGACGACTGTGGATTCGACAGCTGCTTAATCAAAGACTCCACTTACCTGGAGTCAGACTGTGATGAACAGGTGAAACTAAACTCTGCTGACTCTGGGACTTTAACACTTAAACTTATGTTTGAAATAAAACCCACACATCTATAGGGTGTATTTAGAGCTGGTGTTTTCCCCCTACTGATAAACTTCCAGTGAAAGATTAATGCGACTATTTTCAGTTTCATACGGTTCTTTTCACAGCATCGATGTTTTAATGTAATTAAATTATAACCAGTTTAATAGACTTCAGCATTTATTTAGCTGTTAAAGAGTAAAACAAGATGATAGACCGTGCAAACGCAAATGCCGTCAGGATCAACAGCCAAGCGCAGAAACACCTTGAATATCCTGTGGTAAAGTAAATATCCATATTTTAAAGACACGGCACTAATCAATGTATTTTAATGCAGTGCTTCTTGTACATTCTGAGAGCCACTTTATATTGTATATCAATCCAGAAAATCAGGTCCTAAATGTGTTGATTTTAAGAGCATACAGTTCACCAGAAGCGCTTGAGCTGGGTTACTGAACATTAAAAGTCCTTCTGCATATACACTAGTACAGTGTTTCCCAACCCTGTTCCTGAAGGCACACCAACAGTCCACATTTTCAACCTCTCCCTAATCAAACACACCTGAATCAACTTATCATAACATCAGAAGAGACTCCAACACCTGAAGTTAATGGGTCAGATAACGGAGACATCCAAAATATGTACTGTTGGTGTGCCTCCAGGAACAGGGTTGGGAAACACTGCACTAGTATACCCTGACTTTTCCTGAACATGTGCATATTTCTTTTTAACATTGTTATTTTATTTAAATACCAAAACAGAAAAGTGTTACGAGTATTTCTACTTTTAATTAACTTGTTGAGTTAAAAATAAAACTTTAGGTACTCTTCACATTGATTAATTACCCAAGGTTCCATCATGTTTCTTTCATTAAATACAGATTTTAAAGTTGTGGTATTCTTTTTGAACCCTCCTGTATATTAAATTAAACTAAATAAAAATGATGAGGTTTCATTAGTGTGATAACTGACATGAGCTAATAATGAGCAATACATGTACAGCATTTATTAATCATAGTTCATCTTTTACTAATGCATAATAACCTTCATGCTTGTTAACATTAGTTAATGCACCGTGAGTTAACATGAACTAACAATGAATTACTTTATTTACATTGACTAATGTTAGCAAGCATGAACAAATACTGTAATACAGTGGCTCCCAACCTTTTATAACTTTATGCCATAAGATATTTTAAGGAACCCGCTATTTGTGGCAGGTTAGTAGCTTGTACAGAAGAAGTCTTTACTGAATATACTGCCAATGATTTGAATAAATATATATTATAAATATATAAATGCACATGTATACTTGATCTTGTTAACTGTAACTATAGACCTTTTTCCTAGAATGCGAAATTATCTATAATGCTTTGCATGTATGCATAAGGAGGATGCTAAGAACTTCCGCTTGGCAGCTGATGCATATAAAGAGTCACATTTGGACAGCTTTGAAACGATGGTTTTAATCTATTTTACTTGCTGTTAACGTCTTTGAGCTAATCCTGATGTTGATCAGCACCACCTCATGGACATGATTATTTAATAGTGCTGTCAAATAGCAATGAAAAACAACATTTACCATTACTGTCAGACGGCCTCTTGTGCCATTTAAATGAAGCAGCGTCATCGCTAAATTGAATATTTTCCTTTTTAGTCAAATATATAACCAACCCAAACAAATGCAATTCACCAGCATATTTGACAAGAAAAGTGGCATTTTGAAAGGACAGAAAAGCACATACCATGGTAAATACTACACAATACACACTAACTAAATGAATAAACAGCGCCCGATTAGAATCAACATGTAAATAGCCAGCAGAGCATCAGAACGTACTTTTATTTTTCGGAAATTGCATGGCTTATTTACATACCTGTTTCATGCCAGTAATATGGTTTGCTCTATAATGCGGTGATCTATTGCGTGTGCATTGAAGAGCTGCTGAGTACAGTCTAACAGCTGACAGGTCGCGAACACTGACGCTGTATTTCAGCATCTGACGGCAGACTGAATTAGGAGAACGTTTTTCTCTCGCGCTTGAACCACTTCTGACAGACGTATAACGGCACACCTTTCAAAATCAAGGTTGTGGATCACAAAAACACTCCGTAAGCCACTAAAAACGGTATTGACCACCATTTTCTGATCAGGATTAACCTGTAAATGCTGTAAACGGAAGTTCTCAGCACTCTACCGGAAGATGCAGGTCGCTAGGGCGGCCTCAATGCAGCAACCAAGAAAAGGTCTATGGCAATGTCAGAAAACTACGATGCATGCACCACGCTCAACCAGACAAAGTGCTTTCACTATGGGAGAAACATGCATTCACGTGCGGCGATTCATTATTCACTGCTTAATGCGTCATTGCATTGTTTTTGCATAGGGTCACTGCCGCAGATAATTTTGAGCAATCTTTTGAGCAAGTTTTAAGCATCCCAATGCCCGCAACAGCTTATTTTATCAGTATAAGTACAGTATCTTACTGTACTTTTCATATCTTGGATTAGGTTTTGCTAGTGCAGGGGTCCGTTCTTCGTACGTAAATTACTCAGTTAGCTGGATTTGGATCGTTTAGATCGTTTAGATCTTCAAAAATCATCTGACACTTGTTGCCATAGCAACAGTTCTGGTAGCTCAAACCTGCTAGGGAGCAGGTTCATTTTATATGAACAGGATTAGATTGGCAAAGATAATACTGAAAGCATGTACCGAATGCTGATATTTTCTTACAGTAGTTATATAAACTTGGGAAAATAGTAAATATATATTTTTTATATATAAATTTAAATATATATGTTAATAAAACTCATGCAATCTGCACTCCGAAATAAAGTACACAGACTGCCACCTGGTGGTTCAAAGAGAAAATGTATTGATATTAACTTTTTAGATACAAACGAATACATGCACAATATTCGACTAATAAAATAAAGGATAATAATTTCTGCAGTCATGCACGTGTTTTGACCGCAAATATACCATTGATTTAATGCATCAAAAGAGTTGCAGACACCTTTACCGATATTAAAATCTTTTTTGATGCATAATTAATTTATGCAGTTATTCCTTACGTTGAATAAAAAAACTTGAGTAGGCCTAGGCTACTATAATAAAAAAATTCTCTAAATGCAGAACTAAATGCATTGATATGCATTGAAATACATGATGAATACTCTTGACACATGAACGTGTAAAGCCTGCAGCTCACAACAAATGTGGAAAGTTATTGCGTGTCATATTTAACAAACCGTTTACTGCTAATTTCATGTCATTTTGCTCACATGGATAATTGAATATTAATCAGATGATGTCATTACGCTGCTGTGCTGTCAGCCAATCGCTGCATTGCTGATCATGATTTTGAGGATCGATAGATCTGTCCTTCACAACACATGCAGCGATCCCAGATCAGTTCATCCAGACATTTTAATCTGATTCGCGAACTTGTTTGAAGAACCAAATTAGCCAGAGATCAGTTATCAAGATCAGATCCAGGATCTGCCAAATCATCTTAGATCATTTAAGCTACGTACGAAGAACAAACCCCAAGTCTCTAGTTCAGACGAGCTGTCAAAACCAGCAGAGAACTAATGTTAGAGCTCTGTACTCGTTGACATGTATTCATCAAAAAAAAAACTAAGGTTAAATTAGCAGGCTGGTATTAAACCGACCGAATAGTGAACGCATACTAACAGTTTATTATTTATTTTTCTCACCTAAACATTGAATTAGTCATAATACATAAAATTATGACAATACATTTTTACATATGTTAAAAACCACTGCTGTAATAGATGTATTCTTCATTGTTTGTTGATGTTCGTACATGCATTACCTAACACAACCTTATTGTAGTGTATTGCAGGTCAGTAGTTTTCAATCTAAACCTATATGTAATGTTAAACAACACAAGGCCTTTCTCATAGCTTTGCAACAGAAAATAAAACTGTAATGTGTGTTTATTTAAGATCAGATCTCATGTGCTGTGTAAACCCGATCTGCAGTGTTGATGAATCCGTGTTTTACTTTCAGCTTCTGATCACAATGGCCTTCAATCAACCCGTCAAACTCTTCTCCATGAAACTGCTGTCTGCTGATTTGGGTAAGATGTGTTTCTGTCAGCCGATCAGTCTTGTATTTCCAGTCTGTGGTCATGTATTCTGCTCCAGACTGATGTTATGTGTCTCTCAGAACACTATAAATCATCTATTATATATTAGGACTGCTACAATACAGACTTCTCACAATTTTGGTATACTGTTTGGTTCTTCAGAAAACCACAAAGCTCTGTTTATTTAACTTTTCTTTTTGCTCTATCGTATTTATGCTTGTAATTGATTATATTTTAGCGGATGCGCTACTAAAAAAAAGGATTTGATCATTCTAGTTGATCTAAATCAGTACAAGGGATGGACTGAACTGAAAATTCTTGGCTGAAAGCAAGGCCGGAAACACCAAAATAAATTATGCCAATTATTAGGACCATTGCGCGTATGGCTATGACTGTGTACTAACCTTACTAAAATCAAGGCTTTGCAGTTGCATAAGTAAATATTAAAGTCTCAATGGATAAATCAATTATAAATTATAAAAATATTTATTTAACAATAATGGGTTATCATCACTTCTGTGGATGAGGACTGCAGACAGATTATCTAGCTGTTGAGTGATTGAGCTTGTCGTCTGACATTTGAGAATGATTTGAGAGACTGTATTTAAATAGGGTCAGTGCATAAATGAACATTTTTGTATATTGTAGCCTAAGTCAGAACAGTAAATCAGTCAGTAAAGTAATTAAACCATACAAATGTATACAATATAGCAGGGATTCTCAACCGGTGGGCCTCAGCGATCCTGTAGGTGGGCCGCGAGATAGCTTAAAGGGCACATAGTTCACCTCTTTTTTATGATGTAATATTAATATTCTGGTTCTTCTGAGTGTGTTAGTTTAGCTTCAGTTTAAAACACAATTCAGATTTTTTTATTATAATGTGTTAAAGTGTCATGTTGGGGGCGTGTCCATAGCTCGCTAATTTAGGGGTGTGTTGCTTCACATGTAAATTAGTTTCGGCTTCCCGCCAACGTAACAAGGGGGCGGGGCCATGAGCTCACCCGCTCTGTGTTTGGAACAGTCTGACAGGCAGACTGAGAGAAGGAGAGGATCCGCATTCAGTCGTACATGTACGGTTCGGACACAGACCAAGCAGAGAGTACAAAATCATTTGTGTCTTTGTACAGTTTTACAGCCAACTGTGTGCTAGTTTCAAGTGCCGAGCTTGTACACAGAAACTAATAACCACGCACACTGAATTAACTTAGACTGAGACACCGGATGCGCCACTCGAAGCCGCGACACGGCACACCAGACACTCTCTGTGGCGCGGCAGAAACATGAAGTGTCCCGAATCGTCGCGCCACGCATTTTTGAATTCTAAACATAGGTTTCTGCAGCGGTCCGCGGCGCCCAGCCGTCGACTTGAGTGTACCCTGATAGAAACCGATGTTTAGAATTGTAAAACGCATGCTAGTTAAGATCACAGGGAGCTTCTGGGATCGCGAGAAATGCAAACGGCTGAAGTATAAGGTAGACTCAATGAGAAGTACACATGTTTGCAAACCTACCTAAAGATACAACCAATAATTCCGATTAGAGCGATAATGTGGAGAATATTGATCTTGTGTTGAGCCCAATGAGCCTTGCATCTAAAAATAGAGCTAGCGTGTTCCTTTAGTGATATCGCTTCGACTCACGCTGAAAATGGCGGACGTGAATCAACAAACTGAGGATATGATGACGCGCCTGTCAATCAATATTGGTGGGCGGGGGGACCGCTCTCCTACGTAAAGTTGCGGTCGGTTTGAAAACCGCTTCAATTGGTCCACCGTTTTTTATGTTGTTATATTGAAAAAAAGCACTGGGTGTGCTTATATCACCCCAATATGACGGTCTATACACCATACATGCACATATATCTGTCCAAACAGCTTGAAAAGTAGATTTTTTTACCATAGGTGCCCTTTAAAATTAACTCTCAGTATTATACTATAATTTTTATATTTCATTATTAATGTGCTATATTAAAAAGATGGAAGTAATGCACTTTCTCCTGTCCTCTGATTGATTTCTTCAAACTCTGTACAAAAACAGCCTCATGATCGCGTCTGCAACTACACAAGTCTGTTCATTCACAAACTACGCGTGAAGTGAAAGTCTCTCTTTGTGTGTATTTGTGTGAACTATTTAATATATCCACATTTTTGTCCAAATGTGAGTGTTTTATAATGGACGCACACCCATACAGGATCTAGTGTTTCTGCCATAGACTAAAATAAACTTGCATATGAGATTCAGGCGCGTTCTGGCGGAGCGGTTCACTAATCCTGTCAGCATTCTCTCAATAATATCCAGCCGCAAACCACCATCAGATCCACGTTTTTCAACAGATTCAGAGTGTTTTACATGTGTCTGTATATTTATGAATAGTAGATATTTAATAGTAGATATTCAGTCAGTCCAGTTTAAAGCAGAAGCTGTTTTTTTTGCAATCTCCCTGTAGTTTTTAGTTATTTAAACTATTAAATATAATCAGATATAACTCTGCATGCTGTATATAATCCTAACTGCATAAATGAAATAAAGGTTAGCCATTACTGAGCTATTCAGTCAAGAGCAGAGTGAGTTCATTAGCTTCTGTTAATTGATTATTATTAAAAACACAGACTGCAGGAATAAGGGTTTTACTTTAAGACAATCCACAGATGCAGCACAATGAGAAAGTTACAGGAAATGTTTACGATCTGAGGCAGAATTTATCGGAAATACTATATTTTTTTTTTATTTCAATGCATTACTGAAAAACCGCAAGAGGTCGTACTGAACGAACGGTTAAATATTATATTGAGTATTGCAGCATCCCTAATAAATATTACACTGAATGTTTCAATGTTTCATGAAGCCTCGCTCTCACATTGATATAAACCTTCTCCCCGTATTGTGTGTTTTCAGTTCAAGCTCCAAAGAGTGTGAAGATCTTCATTAATCTTCCTCGTTCAATGGGTTTCGATGACGCGGAGAGAAGTGAAGCCACACAGACTCTGGATCTGTTGGAGGAGGATTATAAAGACGACGGCCTCATCCCGCTCAGATACGTCAAGTTTCAGAACGTCAACAGTGTGACTGTAAGTTACATTACCATTAAACAAATCTAATTACACCGGTCATAAGTAATATATTCTGGAAAAAACATACAGTGGGGGAAACGAGTATTGAGCACGTCACCATTTCCCACATATTTCTAAAGGTGCTGTAAAACAAATCTAATTAGTTTGGAAATTAAGAAAGGTGTAAAAAAAATAAGTGACATAGGGAAAGTATTGAACGCATGAAGAAAGGGAGGTGTAGAAATGCAGTGAAAGCCCAGACAGCAGCTGAAATCTCTCAGTAGTTCTTCAGCAACCCTCTGCCCTTCCTCAGTGTCAATGAATATCAGCTGCTTCAGTCCAACATCAACATTAGCAGGAGGATAAAGATGAAAACATTTCAGCAAGACAATGATCCAAAACACAGCCAAGGAGACTCTCAGATGCTTTCAGAGAATAAAAATCAAGCTGGAGAATGGCCCAGCCAATCACCTGATCCGAATCCAATAGAAAATACAAATTAAAGCTTAGATTTGATAAACGAGACCCACAGAAGCATCAAAACTTTACACTCTGTTGAAGTCTGCAGCCCCAAACTTACGTTTTAAGTGGTTCAGTGCTTTCTCCTTGTGTCATCCCACTGTTATTACACAGAACTTTGATATATTCTTTTGATTTGTGTTATTTTTATGTTTGTATTGTTTGGGTTTTTACCAAAATCTGCTTCAATTCCATGTCAACAGGTCCTTTAGAGATATCATTCCCAGGAAAACACATGATGTGTTTAATACTTATTTCCCCCACTGTGAGTTCACCTTTTTAACTTAAATATACAGTGCTCGGCTTAATTGAGTACAGCTCATTTTGAAAATGAATATTTTCCTCTATTTCTCAGTGAATATAGACAGTGTATTTTGGTGCATTTAAACAAAACAGATTTATTAAATAGAGTTATTTATGAAAATAATATTTTAGTCACCAAACAGATTTAAAAATTGAAAGATAATACAATTAAATTCAAGCTGAATATTGCAAAAATAAATTACAACATACAAAATTTCTACTAAATTTAAAATTATTATTATTTTTTTGTTTTTCTTCATTTTTCCTCTTTTTAAATTTGTATTTAATATTTTTCTCTAATATATAAACTTGGCTGTAGTAGTTTTTGGAGCGTTATCGTAAGTTATTTTGTTAGATAAGCTCCAGATTTGGCTTCATTACTGACTAAACTAATGTATATGCACAAATATGGAGCTTCCTATTAAAAATATGAATTTAAAAGAGAGATTTGTGAGGGGTGTACGCATACATGCAACTAATTATATATAAAATTAAATATCACTGTAACAAAGTTTTGTATAGTACATTTTTCATACGATTAATCATTATTAATATTTGCCCTGCACTTATATATAGCTAACTTATATAACTATATATATATATATATACACACACACACACACATTTGAAGTCAGAATTATTAGCCCTCCTGTTTATTTCTTTCCCCCAATTTCTGTTTAACAGAGAGCAGATTTCTTCAGCACATTTCTAATCATAATAGTGTTAATAACTCATCTCTAATAACTGATTTATTTTCTCTTTGTCATGATGACAGTAAATAATATTAGACTAGATATTCTTCAAGACACTTCTATACAGCTTAAAGAGACATTTAAAGGCTTAACTAGGTTAATTAGGGTAAAGTTAGGGTAATTAGGCAAGTCATTGTATAACAGTGGTTTGTTCTGGAGACTATCCAAAACTAATATTGCTGAAAGGAGCTAATAATATTGACCTTAAAATGGTTTTAAAACAATTAAAAACTGCTTTTATTCTAGCCGAAATAAAACAAATAAGACTTTCTTCAGAGGAAAAAATATTAGAGGAAATACTGTGAGAAATTCCTGAATCTGTTCAACATCATTTGGGAAATATTTGAGAAAAAATATATAATAATAATATTTATAGTATAATATATATATAGATGTAGATATGGTTTAATACATTTTTATTATTACACTAACAACAGTAGATTAACTAGTTTTTTCAAAGAGAATAAATTGTGAATAAATATTTATGTGTACAGACACACACACACACACACACACACACACAGACACACACACACACATACTTTTAAGAGAAAAAGAAAGTAAAAGTGTCCTACGCTGTTTTTTTTAATCAAGCAAACAGATATAAGAGATTAAATGAAAGAGAAAGTGTCCTAATTCTTGTGCTAGAATGCTTGTTTCATTTCTTGTATGTGTTATAAAGAGTAAATGTAGATTTTTACTGTTGCTTTATTGTCAAAAACATTAATATTATATAATACAACATTTATGCCACAGTGTGTTTTTAAAGTTCTTGTGAAATTAAAATGGATTGTTTTAGATGTTAGTATCAATCTATAGCTATAATCTAGTGTGCTCCAAAACAGTGACGAAATTCACGTTTAGAAGA